>NW_027442312.1:0-141517 GCF_048569485.1 Anomaloglossus baeobatrachus
ATCCACTAAAAGTTTTGTTTGGTTATCTTGCAATCCCGAGATAATCGTCTCCATGCTCCAAATCCATTTTAAAGCCATTTTTAAGGCATTTCGCGCATACATGAAATGAACACATTTTTCTCCAAAACTATAACAGATGCAAGCTTGTCCTGTTTGGTGGAGATGATATTTAATAAAATAAGTAGAAATCCACTAAAAGTTTTGTTTGGTTATCTTGCAATCCCGAGATAATCGTCTCCATGCTCCAAATCCATTTTAAAGCCATTTTTAAGGCATTTCGCGCATACATGAAATGAACACATTTTTCTCCAAAACTATAACAGATGCAAGCTTGTCCTGTTTGGTGGAGATGATATTTAATAAAATAAGTAGAAATCCACTAAAAGTTTTGTTTGGTTATCTTGCAATCCCGAGATAATCGTCTCCATGCTCCAAATCCATTTTAAAGCCATTTTTAAGGCATTTCGCGCATACATGAAATGAACACATTTTTCGTCCAAAACTATAACAGATGCAAGCTTGTCCTGTTTGGTGGAGATGATATTTAATAAAATAAGTAGAAATCCACTAAAAGTTTTGTTTGGTTATCTTGCAATCCCGAGATAATCGTCTCCATGCTCCAAATCCATTTTAAAGCCATTTTTAAGGCATTTCGCGCATACATGAAATGAACACATTTTTCTCCAAAACTATAACAGATGCAAGCTTGTCCTGTTTGGTGGAGATGATATTTAATAAAATAAGTAGAAATCCACTAAAAGTTTTGTTTGGTTATCTTGCAATCCCGAGATAATCGTCTCCATGCTCCAAATCCATTTTAAAGCCATTTTTAAGGCATTTCGCGCATACATGAAATGAACACATTTTTCTCCAAAACTATAACAGATGCAAGCTTGTCCTGTTTGGTGGAGATGATATTTAATAAAATAAGTAGAAATCCACTAAAAGTTTTGTTTGGTTATCTTGCAATCCCGAGATAATCGTCTCCATGCTCCAAATCCATTTTAAAGCCATTTTTAAGGCATTTCGCGCATACATGAAATGAACACATTTTTCTCCAAAACTATAACAGATGCAAGCTTGTCCTGTTTGGTGGAGATGATATTTAATAAAATAAGTAGAAATCCACTAAAAGTTTTGTTTGGTTATCTTGCAATCCCGAGATAATCGTCTCCATGCTCCAAATCCATTTTAAAGCCATTTTTAAGGCATTTCGCGCATACATGAAATGAACACATTTTTCTCCAAAACTATAACAGATGCAAGCTTGTCCTGTTTGGTGGAGATGATATTTAATAAAATAAGTAGAAATCCACTAAAAGTTTTGTTTGGTTATCTTGCAATCCCGAGATAATCGTCTCCATGCTCCAAATCCATTTTAAAGCCATTTTTAAGGCATTTCGCGCATACATGAAATGAACACATTTTTCTCCAAAACTATAACAGATGCAAGCTTGTCCTGTTTGGTGGAGATGATATTTAATAAAATAAGTAGAAATCCACTAAAAGTTTTGTTTGGTTATCTTGCAATCCCGAGATAATCGTCTCCATGCTCCAAATCCATTTTAAAGCCATTTTTAAGGCATTTCGCGCATACATGAAATGAACACATTTTTCTCCAAAACTATAACAGATGCAAGCTTGTCCTGTTTGGTGGAGATGATATTTAATAAAATAAGTAGAAATCCACTAAAAGTTTTGTTTGGTTATCTTGCAATCCCGAGATAATCGTCTCCATGCTCCAAATCCATTTTAAAGCCATTTTTAAGGCATTTCGCGCATACATGAAATGAACACATTTTTCTCCAAAACTATAACAGATGCAAGCTTGTCCTGTTTGGTGGAGATGATATTTAATAAAATAAGTAGAAATCCACTAAAAGTTTTGTTTGGTTATCTTGCAATCCCGAGATAATCGTCTCCATGCTCCAAATCCATTTTAAAGCCATTTTTAAGGCATTTCGCGCATACATGAAATGAACACATTTTTCTCCAAAACTATAACAGATGCAAGCTTGTCCTGTTTGGTGGAGATGATATTTAATAAAATAAGTAGAAATCCACTAAAAGTTTTGTTTGGTTATCTTGCAATCCCGAGATAATCGTCTCCATGCTCCAAATCCATTTTAAAGCCATTTTTAAGGCATTTCGCGCATACATGAAATGAACACATTTTTCTCCAAAACTATAACAGATGCAAGCTTGTCCTGTTTGGTGGAGATGATATTTAATAAAATAAGTAGAAATCCACTAAAAGTTTTGTTTGGTTATCTTGCAATCCCGAGATAATCGTCTCCATGCTCCAAATCCATTTTAAAGCCATTTTTAAGGCATTTCGCGCATACATGAAATGAACACATTTTTCTCCAAAACTATAACAGATGCAAGCTTGTCCTGTTTGGTGGAGATGATATTTAATAAAATAAGTAGAAATCCACTAAAAGTTTTGTTTGGTTATCTTGCAATCCCGAGATAATCGTCTCCATGCTCCAAATCCATTTTAAAGCCATTTTTAAGGCATTTCGCGCATACATGAAATGAACACATTTTTCTCCAAAACTATAACAGATGCAAGCTTGTCCTGTTTGGTGGAGATGATATTTAATAAAATAAGTAGAAATCCACTAAAAGTTTTGTTTGGTTATCTTGCAATCCCGAGATAATCGTCTCCATGCTCCAAATCCATTTTAAAGCCATTTTTAAGGCATTTCGCGCATACATGAAATGAACACATTTTTCTCCAAAACTATAACAGATGCAAGCTTGTCCTGTTTGGTGGAGATGATATTTAATAAAATAAGTAGAAATCCACTAAAAGTTTTGTTTGGTTATCTTGCAATCCCGAGATAATCGTCTCCATGCTCCAAATCCATTTTAAAGCCATTTTTAAGGCATTTCGCGCATACATGAAATGAACACATTTTTCTCCAAAACTATAACAGATGCAAGCTTGTCCTGTTTGGTGGAGATGATATTTAATAAAATAAGTAGAAATCCACTAAAAGTTTTGTTTGGTTATCTTGCAATCCCGAGATAATCGTCTCCATGCTCCAAATCCATTTTAAAGCCATTTTTAAGGCATTTCGCGCATACATGAAATGAACACATTTTTCTCCAAAACTATAACAGATGCAAGCTTGTCCTGTTTGGTGGAGATGATATTTAATAAAATAAGTAGAAATCCACTAAAAGTTTTGTTTGGTTATCTTGCAATCCCGAGATAATCGTCTCCATGCTCCAAATCCATTTTAAAGCCATTTTTAAGGCATTTCGCGCATACATGAAATGAACACATTTTTCTCCAAAACTATAACAGATGCAAGCTTGTCCTGTTTGGTGGAGATGATATTTAATAAAATAAGTAGAAATCCACTAAAAGTTTTGTTTGGTTATCTTGCAATCCCGAGATAATCGTCTCCATGCTCCAAATCCATTTTAAAGCCATTTTTAAGGCATTTCGCGCATACATGAAATGAACACATTTTTCTCCAAAACTATAACAGATGCAAGCTTGTCCTGTTTGGTGGAGATGATATTTAATAAAATAAGTAGAAATCCACTAAAAGTTTTGTTTGGTTATCTTGCAATCCCGAGATAATCGTCTCCATGCTCCAAATCCATTTTAAAGCCATTTTTAAGGCATTTCGCGCATACATGAAATGAACACATTTTTCTCCAAAACTATAACAGATGCAAGCTTGTCCTGTTTGGTGGAGATGATATTTAATAAAATAAGTAGAAATCCACTAAAAGTTTTGTTTGGTTATCTTGCAATCCCGAGATAATCGTCTCCATGCTCCAAATCCATTTTAAAGCCATTTTTAAGGCATTCGCGCATACATGAAATTAACACATTTTTCTCCAAAACTATAACAGATGCAAGCTTGTCCTGTTTGGTGGAGATGATATTTAATAAAATAAGTAGAAATCCACTAAAAGTTTTGTTTGGTTATCTTGCAATCCGAGATAATCGTCTCCATGCTCCAAATCCATTTTAAAGCCATTTTTAAGGCATTTCGCGCATACATGAAATGAACACATTTTTCTCCAAAACTATAACAGATGCAAGCTTGTCCTGTTTGGTGGAGATGATATTTAATAAAATAAGTAGAAATCCACTAAAAGTTTTGTTTGGTTATCTTGCAATCCCGAGATAATCGTCTCCATGCTCCAAATCCATTTTAAAGCCATTTTTAAGGCATTTCGCGCATACATGAAATGAAAACATTTTTCTCCAAAACTATAACAGATGCAAGCTTGTCCTGTTTGGTGGAGATGATATTTAATAAAATAAGTAGAAATCCACTAAAAGTTTTGTTTGGTTATCTTGCAATCCCGAGATAATCGTCTCCATGCTCCAAATCCATTTTAAAGCCATTTTTAAGGCATTTCGCGCATACATGAAATGAACACATTTTTCTCCAAAAACTATAACAGATGCAAGCTTGTCCTGTTTGGTGGAGATGATATTTAATAAAATAAGTAGAAATCCACTAAACGTTTTGTTTGGTTATCTTGCAATCCCGAGATAATCGTCCTCCATGCTCCAAATCCATTTTAAAGCCATTTTTAAGGCATTTCGCGCATACATGAAATGAACACATTTTTCTCCAAAACTATAACAGATGCAAGCTTGTCCTGTTTGGTGGAGATGATATTTAATAAAATAAGTAGAAATCCACTAAAAGTTTTGTTTGGTTATCTTGCAATCCCGAGATAATCGTCTCCATGCTCCAAATCCATTTTAAAGCCATTTTTAAGGCATTTCGCGCATACATGAAATGAACACATTTTTCTCCAAAACTATAACAGATGCAAGCTTGTCCTATTTGGTGGAGATGATATTTAATAAAATAAGTAGAAATCCACTAAAAGTTTTGTTTGGTTATCTTGCAATCCCGAGATAATCGTCTCCATGCTCCAAATCCATTTTAAAGCCATTTTTAAGGCATTTCGCGCATACATGAAATGAACACATTTTTCTCCAAAACTATAACAGATGCAAGCTTGTCCTGTTTGGTGGAGATGATATTTAATAAAATAAGTAGAAATCCACTAAAAGTTTTGTTTGTTTATCTTGCAATCCCGAGATAATCGTCTCCATGCTCCAAATCCATTTTAAAGCCATTTTTAAGGCATTTCGCGCATACATGAAATGAACACATTTTTCTCCAAAACTATAACAGATGCAAGCTTGTCCTGTTTGGTGGAGATGATATTTAATAAAATAAGTAGAAATCCACTAAAAGTTTTGTTTGGTTATCTTGCAATCCCGAGATAATCGTCTCCATGCTCCAAATCCATTTTAAAGCCATTTTTAAGGCATTTCGCGCATACATGAAATGAACACATTTTTCTCCAAAACTATAACAGATGCAAGCTTGTCCTGTTTGGTGGAGATGATATTTAATAAAATAAGTAGAAATCCACTAAAAGTTTTGTTTGGTTATCTTGCAATCCCGAGATAATCGTCTCCATGCTCCAAATCCATTTTAAAGCCATTTTTAAGGCATTTCGCGCATACATGAAATGAACACATTTTTCTCCAAAACTATAACAGATGCAAGCTTGTCCTGTTTGGTGGAGATGATATTTAATAAAATAAGTAGAAATCCACTAAAAGTTTTGTTTGGTTATCTTGCAATCCCGAGATAATCGTCTCCATGCTCCAAATCCATTTTAAAGCCATTTTTAAGGCATTTCGCGCATACATGAAATGAACACATTTTTCTCCAAAACTATAACAGATGCAAGCTTGTCCTGTTTGGTGGAGATGATATTTAATAAAATAAGTAGAAATCCACTAAAAGTTTTGTTTGGTTATCTTGCAATCCCGAGATAATCGTCTCCATGCTCCAAATCCATTTTAAAGCCATTTTTAAGGCATTTCGCGCATACATGAAATGAACACATTTTTCTCCAAAACTATAACAGATGCAAGCTTGTCCTGTTTGGTGGAGATGATATTTAATAAAATAAGTAGAAATCCACTAAAAGTTTTGTTTGGTTATCTTGCAATCCCGAGATAATCGTCTCCATGCTCCAAATCCATTTTAAAGCCATTTTTAAGGCATTTCGCGCATACATGAAATGAACACATTTTTCTCCAAAACTATAACAGATGCAAGCTTGTCCTGTTTGGTGGAGATGATATTTAATAAAATAAGTAGAAATCCACTAAAAGTTTTGTTTGGTTATCTTGCAATCCCGAGATAATCGTCTCCATGCTCCAAATCCATTTTAAAGCCATTTTTAAGGCATTTCGCGCATACATGAAATGAACACATTTTTCTCCAAAACTATAACAGATGCAAGCTTGTCCTGTTTGGTGGAGATGGTATTTAATAAAATAAGTAGAAATCCACTAAAAGTTTTGTTTGGTTATCTTGCAATCCCGAGATAATCGTCTCCATGCTCCAAATCCATTTTAAAGCCATTTTTAAGGCATTTCGCGCATACATGAAATGAACACATTTTTCTCCAAAACTATAACAGATGCAAGCTTGTCCTGTTTGGTGGAGATGATATTTAATAAAATAAGTAGAAATCCACTAAAAGTTTTGTTTGGTTATCTTGCAATCCCGAGATAATCGTCTCCATGCTCCAAATCCATTTTAAAGCCATTTTTAAGGCATTTCGCGCATACATGAAATGAACACATTTTTCTCCAAAACTATAACAGATGCAAGCTTGTCCTGTTTGGTGGAGATGATATTTAATAAAATAAGTAGAAATCCACTAAAAGTTTTGTTTGGTTATCTTGCAATCCCGAGATAATCGTCTCCATGCTCCAAATCCATTTTAAAGCCATTTTTAAGGCATTTCGCGCATACATGAAATGAACACATTTTTCTCCAAAACTATAACAGATGCAAGCTTGTCCTGTTTGGTGGAGATGATATTTAATAAAATAAGTAGAAATCCACTAAAAGTTTTGTTTGGTTATCTTGCAATCCCGAGATAATCGTCTCCATGCTCCAAATCCATTTTAAAGCCATTTTTAAGGCATTTCGCGCATACATGAAATGAACACATTTTTCTCCAAAACTATAACAGATGCAAGCTTGTTCTGTTTGGTGGAGATGATATTTAATAAAATAAGTAGAAATCCACTAAAAGTTTTGTTTGGTTATCTTGCAATCCCGAGATAATCGTCTCCATGCTCCAAATCCATTTTAAAGCCATTTTTAAGGCATTTCGCGCATACATGAAATGAACACATTTTTCTCCAAAACTATAACAGATGCAAGCTTGTCCTGTTTGGTGGAGATGATATTTAATAAAATAAGTAGAAATCCACTAAAAGTTTTGTTTGGTTATCTTGCAATCCCGAGATAATCGTCTCCATGCTCCAAATCCATTTTAAAGCCATTTTTAAGGCATTTCGCGCATACATGAAATGAACACATTTTTCTCCAAAACTATAACAGATGCAAGCTTGTCCTGTTTGGTGGAGATGATATTTAATAAAATAAGTAGAAATCCACTAAAAGTTTTGTTTGGTTATCTTGCAATCCCGAGATAATCGTCTCCATGCTCCAAATCCATTTTAAAGCCATTTTTAAGGCATTTCGCGCATACATGAAATGAACACATTTTTCTCCAAAACTATAACAGATGCAAGCTTGTCCTGTTTGGTGGAGATGATATTTAATAAAATAAGTAGAAATCCACTAAAAGTTTTGTTTGGTTATCTTGCAATCCCGAGATAATCGTCTCCATGCTCCAAATCCATTTTAAAGCCATTTTTAAGGCATTTCGCGCATACATGAAATGAACACATTTTTCTCCAAAACTATAACAGATGCAAGCTTGTCCTGTTTGGTGGAGATGATATTTAATAAAATAAGTAGAAATCCACTAAAAGTTTTGTTTGGTTATCTTGCAATCCCGAGATAATCGTCTCCATGCTCCAAATCCATTTTAAAGCCATTTTTAAGGCATTTCGCGCATACATGAAATGAACACATTTTTCTCCAAAACTATAACAGATGCAAGCTTGTCCTGTTTGGTGGAGATGATATTTAATAAAATAAGTAGAAATCCACTAAAAGTTTTGTTTGGTTATCTTGCAATCCCGAGATAATCGTCTCCATGCTCCAAATCCATTTTAAAGCCATTTTTAAGGCATTTCGCGCATACATGAAATGAACACATTTTTCTCCAAAACTATAACAGATGCAAGCTTGTCCTGTTTGGTGGAGATGATATTTAATAAAATAAGTAGAAATCCACTAAAAGTTTTGTTTGGTTATCTTGCAATCCCGAGATAATCGTCTCCATGCTCCAAATCCATTTTAAAGCCATTTTTAAGGCATTTCGCGCATACATGAAATGAACACATTTTTCTCCAAAACTATAACAGATGCAAGCTTGTCCTGTTTGGTGGAGATGATATTTAATAAAATAAGTAGAAATCCACTAAAAGTTTTGTTTGGTTATCTTGCAATCCCGAGATAATCGTCTCCATGCTCCAAATCCATTTTAAAGCCATTTTTAAGGCATTTCGCGCATACATGAAATGAACACATTTTTCTCCAAAACTATAACAGATGCAAGCTTGTCCTGTTTGGTGGAGATGATATTTAATAAAATAAGTAGAAATCCACTAAAAGTTTTGTTTGGTTATCTTGCAATCCCGAGATAATCGTCTCCATGCTCCAAATCCATTTTAAAGCCATTTTTAAGGCATTTCGCGCATACATGAAATGAACACATTTTTCTCCAAAACTATAACAGATGCAAGCTTGTCCTGTTTGGTGGAGATGATATTTAATAAAATAAGTAGAAATCCACTAAAAGTTTTGTTTGGTTATCTTGCAATCCCGAGATAATCGTCTCCATGCTCCAAATCCATTTTAAAGCCATTTTTAAGGCATTTCGCGCATACATGTGTGAAGCCCCACAGGTGTTGTGTAGCTGCATTACCTTCAGGGACTCCACGCTGCTGGATCTGGATCACAGGTAGGAGATCTTCTCTGTAGTCGTGACGCCACTCTCAGATTTGCGGTCAGTGGGGACCGCCACTGCAGGTTAAGGGCTGCCTGGGGCTGATGGTGGGTGCAGTCGGATGTAGTGGCCTCCTGAGAGCGAGGCAAGCCCTAGGGCCCTGTGTAGTTGTGTAGAACTACAAGGCGCAGAATGACTCCACACAAGCAGGATGTCTTTCAGGGTTTTTTACTCACAGTTGATGGCAGGGTGAGTGACCCGGGCATAGCTGGGATGAACCAGGTGGGAACCAGGTGTCCTTCAGGCTGACTTGTGAGGGTGACTACTAACTCGCCTTCCTTAGCCCTTGTTGGTTTGGGGTAACCCCGACTTTTAGTCCCTATGGGGGTCACCCAGGGAAGATGCTGCAGCCTCTCTCCCCTTCGTTTGCCGTGTGCTTGTCGCCTGGACCAGGCCACTCCAGCTGCTTGCCTCCTGCGACCTATGGGCCCTAACTGTGGCTACGTGGCTGCGGCTTTTAGTTGTTGTGGTGTGGGCTTTGAGGGCCCCACACCGGCAGGTTTAGCAAAAGAAAGATGGATCTATCTCCGCTCCGGGATCTGCCGCCCGTTTGGGCCTGGTGCTCTCTAGCAGTCTCCTTACTTCCCACTCCGCTGTCCTCTAGCTGAAGATGGATTTCGGGTAGCACTCCTAGTTGACCATTCTCCCCCGTCAATAGCCACTGCGCGGGCGCTGTTAGACAGCAAAAGCCCCCACAGGTCTGCTCCTCACTGAGCCCTATGGAGTTCTGCCCTAACTGACTCACTGCCCCTCCTCTCCTGTTCTTGCCTACGCCACCTAGCAACCAGACTCTCTTACCACACCCCTTGAGAGGAGATGGAGGCCGTGCTCATGCTTCGCCCCCTCCTGGGATCCCCAGGGGTCCTCTCATAGGTACATGTGTGAGACCTGATCACTATGCGCCTGTGTTCCACACCCCGGTCAGCCTTCCGGATTACCTGTATTGTACTGTCCCCAGCATGGGTGCAGTACTCAGTGGTGCCTGACCAGGTCAGGGGCGCCACATTCCCCCTTAGTTATCACCAGCACGTCCTCGGGCTGCAAGACAACATTTTAAAATGCATAAAACATTAAAACATTGTAAAACATTCAAGATCACCAGGTATCATACATCACCACCCTCCACCCACAAGTCCGTTAACCCACCCAAAACCCTTTCAGGAGGCAGGTCACCGGTTTCTTTTGGTAACCAGGTCTGGGCCATCCACTTCCCCAGACCCCTCCTCCAATCTGCCTCTCCCGTTGGCCGCGCCTTCAGCCACTTCTGGCAGGATGTAGAGGCGGCTTTCATGGGCTGGTGGTTTCAGGGTATACCTGGCCTGGTGGATCCGCGCCTTCAGCCTCTTCTGGCAGGATGTAGAGGCGGCCTCCACAGTTGGTGCTGACCAGGTACCCTCTTTGTGGTGGAGAGCCAGGCCCCATAAACAGGCATGCTCTCTGGTCGCAGGCGAGCCAAGGCCCTATATACGGACGGACTCCTCCTGGTTGCAGACGAGCCAAGCCCCTAAACAGGCTGGCTCTGGTGGTGGTGCCTCTGGTGTAACTATTTACACTGCGAGAGTTTGTGGCTATAGCCAGTTCATAGCCTTAAGGTTTATGGTTTTCTCACAATAGTTTTTGTGGGCACATGCTTAAACTTGAGAACGTTGCAAAACAAACTTTTCAAAACTTGTAACTTCTGTGCTTTATGTGGATTCCTCTACTCCTCCATACCAGGGCTTTGGCCGGTAGGGCTGCGGCACCTGTTGCTTTCTTGACCTCTTTCTTCATCTGTGGTAGTCTCATCTGTAGGTTCCTTGTCTTTTCTTTCTTGATCTTCATCTGTTTCCTTTTCTGCATCTGTTTCTTTTTCTTTAGGACATGGTGCTACATCTAAGGCATACCAGCCCCTTTCGCCTTGGTGCATAGTAAATTGTACGGCGTCTCCAACTTTCAAATTTCTGCCTGGATGTCCTCTGGGCAGGTGGGCTTGAACATCTCTCCTATTCACAAATATGCCCTCTTTCATTCCTCGTGCCACAATAAAGCCGTATCCGCTTTTCAAATTAAAGTCCTCCACAACTCCTCTACAAAGGGGTCCTCTAACTTGTGCTTTGGCCCTTCTCAGGAACTTTTTCTCTTGTAGATCTCTGGCTGTGACTTCTCTCTGCTCTGGAGACTGTGGTGTTGGAGGATACTTTGTACTACTGCGGCGCCGTGTCTTGCGGGCTGGATCTTGCTTGGTTGCTGTTACTTCGCTGCCTGCAGGCCCCCAGGTAAGGTTGCTGGACAAATCTTCCTCAGCAGACGGGGTCAGGTCTTCTTCGTCCCAGCGGGAATATGGCAGCATCTCCGGCTCGGGGTATGAATCCACTGCTTGTATCTCCTGAGTCAGCTCCTCAGCCTCCTGGCCTCCTCTCCCCCTTAGTTCTTCTTGGCACTCCTTTGGTGGCAGTGCTGGGGATGGACTTTCTTCAGCAGGCCCAGGCGGGGGACTCTTTGGCGTGGTTGCTGCAGGGGTTGCCGGCATCCTCCTGGGGGTGTGCGGAGGGAGCACGTACTGGTCCACCAACCATTGTGGAAACTTGGCCTCCATGTCAGCCTTCAGCCTCCAGTATTCGGGGTCATCCCCCAGTGTGGGCTTCTTAGCAGGGACCTCCTTGGACTGGGGAGCGGTGTCTGCTCTGGCCTTGCAGGCCGGGGTAAATGGTGGTGTAATGTCGTCTTGGCGGACCGCGCCCGGCATGGCGGCGGCCTGGTCTTGGCGGGCCGCGCCCGGCATGGCGGCGGCCTGGTCTTGGCGGGCCGTGCCCGGCATGGCGGCGGCCTGGTCTTGGCGGGCCGCGCCCGGCATGGCGGCGGCCTGGTCTTGGCGGGCCGCGCCCGGCATGGTGGCGGCCTGGTCTTGGCGGGCCGCGCCCGGCATGGCGGCGGCCTGGTCTTGGCGGGCCGCGCCCGGCATGGCGGCGGCCTGGATCGGCGTTGCAGCCTCGCTGGGATCCGTGCAGGTGGAGCTGGGCGTCGCTGCAGTGATCGGGGCTTGGCGGGCCGCACCTGGCGTGGCTGCGGCCTGGTTCAGCATCTCACTGGCAGCGCGGACGAGCGTCGCTGCTGCGGTGGGATCTTGGCGGACTGGGCTCAGCAGGGTGGCAGCCTGGGTCAGCGTCACACCTGCGGCACGGATGAGTATCGCCGTGGCAGTCGGGCCTTTGCGGGCTAGGCGGGGCATCGCTGCGGCGGCCTGGATTTGGCGGGCCGCATCTAGCGTGGCTGCGGCCTCGCTCGGCGTCGCCGCGCCGGGCGCCTCTTCGGGGACCGCGGGCGTAGCTGCAGGGGTCGGAGCACTTGCGCTGGCCGGGGCAACTCTGGACTCACCCATCGGTGGCAGCATCGGGGTCTGAGTCGTCGCCGCTCGGTCTGGCAGGCGTCGCGCGACTCCCTCCTCGTAGGTCCGCACCGCCGCAGCCATCTCCAGGAGCTCCGTGCGTTCTTCTCTGAGCTGTCGCACAATCCTGGCCTCCAGCTGGTCGCAGAAGATAGCGAGCTCCCGGCACCACCAGGCAGCAGAGCCTGGCTCTGGGTATCCGCGTCTGGACACCATTTTCTCTAGCACACTGCTGGGTTCTCTTCTGCTCCGCCGTCTCTGGACGCTTCCGCTTTCTTTACAAGCGAGGTCAGAACTCTGCAGGGGATCTCCGGGTAGCCACACCTCTTCGTGGGCGGTAACTTCTCCCAGCGCGGGCTGCTGTTGTTTTTCAGCGCGCTTTTCATGGTGGCAATATGGCGGCGCTTCCAATTTTTCAAGCGGACCGCCCAGGCACATGGTCACCTGTCTGAACAGGTCTAGTCCTTATCCTGTTCGTGACGCGAGATGTGAAGCCCCACAGGTGTTGTGTAGCTGCATTACCTTCAGGGACTCCACGCTGCTGGATCTGGATCACAGGTAGGAGATCTTCTCTGTAGTCGTGACGCCACTCTCAGATTTGCGGTCAGTGGGGACCGCCACTGCAGGTTAAGGGCTGCCTGGGGCTGATGGTGGGTGCAGTCGGATGTAGTGGCCTCCTGAGAGCGAGGCAAGCCCCAGGGCCCTGTGTAGTTGTGTAGAACTACAAGGCGCAGAATGACTCCACACAAGCAGGATGTCTTTCAGGGTTTTTTACTCACAGTTGATGGCAGGGTGAGTGACCTGGGCATAGCTGGGATGAACCAGGTGGGAACCAGGTGTCCTTCAGGCTGACTTGTGAGGGTGACTACTAACTCGCCTTCCTTAGCCCTTGTTGGTTTGGGGTAACCCCGACTTTTAGTCCCTATGGGGGTCACCCAGGGAAGATGCTGCAGCCTCTCTCCCCTTCGTTTGCCGTGTGCTTGTCGCCTGGACCAGGCCACTCCAGCTGCTTGCCTCCTGCGACCTATGGGCCCTAACTGTGGCTACGTGGCTGCGGCTTTTAGTTGTTGTGGTGTGGGCTTTGAGGGCCCCACACCGGCAGGTTTAGCAAAAGAAAGATGGATCTATCTCCGCTCCGGGATCTGCCGCCCGTTTGGGCCTGGTGCTCTCTAGCAGTCTCCTTACTTCCCACTCCGCTGTCCTCTAGCTGAAGATGGATTTCGGGTAGCACTCCTAGTTGACCGTTCTCCCCCGTCAATAGCCACTGCGCGGGCGCTGTTAGACAGCAAAAGCCCCCACAGGTCTGCTCCTCACTGAGCCCTATGGAGTTCTGCCCTAACTGACTCACTGCCCCTCCTCTCCTGTTCTTGCCTACGCCACCTAGCAACCAGACTCTCTTACCACACCCCTTGAGAGGAGATGGAGGCCGTGCTCATGCTTCGCCCCCTCCTGGGATCCCCAGGGGTCCTCTCATAGGTACATGTGTGAGACCTGATCACTATGCGCCTGTGTTCCACACCCCGGTCAGCCTTCCGGATTACCTGTATTGTACTGTCCCCAGCATGGGTGCAGTACTCAGTGGTGCCTGACCAGGTCAGGGGCGCCACACATGAAATGAACACATTTTTCTCCAAAACTATAACAGATGCAAGCTTGTCCTGTTTGGTGGAGATGATATTTAATAAAATAAGTAGAAATCCACTAAAAGTTTTGTTTGGTTATCTTGCAATCCCGAGATAATCGTCTCCATGCTCCAAATCCATTTTAAAGCCATTTTTAAGGCATTTCGCGCATACATGAAATGAACACATTTTTCTCCAAAACTATAACAGATGCAAGCTTGTCCTGTTTGGTGGAGATGATATTTAATAAAATAAGTAGAAATCCACTAAAAGTTTTGTTTGGTTATCTTGCAATCCCGAGATAATCGTCTCCATGCTCCAAATCCATTTTAAAGCCATTTTTAAGGCATTTCGCGCATACATGAAATGAACACATTTTTCTCCAAAACTATAACAGATGCAAGCTTGTCCTGTTTGGTGGAGATGATATTTAATAAAATAAGTAGAAATCCACTAAAAGTTTTGTTTGGTTATCTTGCAATCCCGAGATAATCGTCTCCATGCTCCAAATCCATTTTAAAGCCATTTTTAAGGCATTTCGCGCATACATGAAATGAACACATTTTTCTCCAAAACTATAACAGATGCAAGCTTGTCCTGTTTGGTGGAGATGATATTTAATAAAATAAGTAGAAATCCACTAAAAGTTTTGTTTGGTTATCTTGCAATCCCGAGATAATCGTCTCCATGCTCCAAATCCATTTTAAAGCCATTTTTAAGGCATTTCGCGCATACATGAAATGAACACATTTTTCTCCAAAACTATAACAGATGCAAGCTTGTCCTGTTTGGTGGAGATGATATTTAATAAAATAAGTAGAAATCCACTAAAAGTTTTGTTTGGTTATCTTGCAATCCCGAGATAATCGTCTTCATGCTCCAAATCCATTTTAAAGCCATTTTTAAGGCATTTTGCGCATACATGAAATGAACACATTTTTCTCCAAAACTATAACAGATGCAAGCTTGTCCTGTTTGGTGGAGATGATATTTAATAAAATAAGTAGAAATCCACTAAAAGTTTTGTTTGGTTATCTTGCAATCCCGAGATAATCGTCTCCATGCTCCAAATCCATTTTAAAGCCATTTTTAAGGCATTTCGCGCATACATGAAATGAACACATTTTTCTCCAAAACTATAACAGATGCAAGCTTGTCCTGTTTGGTGGAGATGATATTTAATAAAATAAGTAGAAATCCACTAAAAGTTTTGTTTGGTTATCTTGCAATCCCGAGATAATCGTCTCCATGCTCCAAATCCATTTTAAAGCCATTTTTAAGGCATTTCGCGCATACATGAAATGAACACATTTTTCTCCAAAACTATAACAGATGCAAGCTTGTCCTGTTTGGTGGAGATGATATTTAATAAAATAAGTAGAAATCCACTAAAAGTTTTGTTTGGTTATCTTGCAATCCCGAGATAATCGTCTCCATGCTCCAAATCCATTTTAAAGCCATTTTTAAGGCATTTCGCGCATACATGAAATGAACACATTTTTCTCCAAAACTATAACAGATGCAAGCTTGTCCTGTTTGGTGGAGATGATATTTAATAAAATAAGTAGAAATCCACTAAAAGTTTTGTTTGGTTATCTTGCAATCCCGAGATAATCGTCTCCATGCTCCAAATCCATTTTAAAGCCATTTTTAAGGCATTTTGCGCATACATGAAATGAACACATTTTTCTCCAAAACTATAACAGATGCAAGCTTGTCCTGTTTGGTGGAGATGATATTTAATAAAATAAGTAGAAATCCACTAAAAGTTTTGTTTGGTTATCTTGCAATCCCGAGATAATCGTCTCCATGCTCCAAATCCATTTTAAAGCCATTTTTAAGGCATTTCGCGCATACATGAAATGAACACATTTTTCTCCAAAACTATAACAGATGCAAGCTTGTCCTGTTTGGTGGAGATGATATTTAATAAAATAAGTAGAAATCCACTAAAAGTTTTGTTTGGTTATCTTGCAATCCCGAGATAATCGTCTCCATGCTCCAAATCCATTTTAAAGCCATTTTTAAGGCATTTCGCGCATACATGAAATGAACACATTTTTCTCCAAAACTATAACAGATGCAAGCTTGTCCTGTTTGGTGGAGATGATATTTAATAAAATAAGTAGAAATCCACTAAAAGTTTTGTTTGGTTATCTTGCAATCCCGAGATAATCGTCTCCATGCTCCAAATCCATTTTAAAGCCATTTTTAAGGCATTTCGCGCATACATGAAATGAACACATTTTTCTCCAAAACTATAACAGATGCAAGCTTGTCCTGTTTGGTGGAGATGATATTTAATAAAATAAGTAGAAATCCACTAAAAGTTTTGTTTGGTTATCTTGCAATCCCGAGATAATCGTCTCCATGCTCCAAATCCATTTTAAAGCCATTTTTAAGGCATTTCGCGCATACATGAAATGAACACATTTTTCTCCAAAACTATAACAGATGCAAGCTTGTCCTGTTTGGTGGAGATGATATTTAATAAAATAAGTAGAAATCCACTAAAAGTTTTGTTTGGTTATCTTGCAATCCCGAGATAATCGTCTCCATGCTCCAAATCCATTTTAAAGCCATTTTTAAGGCATTTCGCGCATACATGAAATGAACACATTTTTCTCCAAAACTATAACAGATGCAAGCTTGTCCTGTTTGGTGGAGATGATATTTAATAAAATAAGTAGAAATCCACTAAAAGTTTTGTTTGGTTATCTTGCAATCCCGAGATAATCGTCTCCATGCTCCAAATCCATTTTAAAGCCATTTTTAAGGCATTTCGCGCATACATGAAATGAACACATTTTTCTCCAAAACTATAACAGATGCAAGCTTGTCCTGTTTGGTGGAGATGATATTTAATAAAATAAGTAGAAATCCACTAAAAGTTTTGTTTGGTTATCTTGCAATCCCGAGATAATCGTCTCCATGCTCCAAATCCATTTTAAAGCCATTTTTAAGGCATTTCGCGCATACATGAAATGAACACATTTTTCTCCAAAACTATAACAGATGCAAGCTTGTCCTGTTTGGTGGAGATGATATTTAATAAAATAAGTAGAAATCCACTAAAAGTTTTGTTTGGTTATCTTGCAATCCCGAGATAATCGTCTCCATGCTCCAAATCCATTTTAAAGCCATTTTTAAGGCATTTCGCGCATACATGAAATGAACACATTTTTCTCCAAAACTATAACAGATGCAAGCTTGTCCTGTTTGGTGGAGATGATATTTAATAAAATAAGTAGAAATCCACTAAAAGTTTTGTTTGGTTATCTTGCAATCCCGAGATAATCGTCTCCATGCTCCAAATCCATTTTAAAGCCATTTTTAAGGCATTTCGCGCATACATGAAATGAACACATTTTTCTCCAAAACTATAACAGATGCAAGCTTGTCCTGTTTGGTGGAGATGATATTTAATAAAATAAGTAGAAATCCACTAAAAGTTTTGTTTGGTTATCTTGCAATCCCGAGATAATCGTCTCCATGCTCCAAATCCATTTTAAAGCCATTTTTAAGGCATTTCGCGCATACATGAAATGAACACATTTTTCTCCAAAACTATAACAGATGCAAGCTTGTCCTGTTTGGTGGAGATGATATTTAATAAAATAAGTAGAAATCCACTAAAAGTTTTGTTTGGTTATCTTGCAATCCCGAGATAATCGTCTCCATGCTCCAAATCCATTTTAAAGCCATTTTTAAGGCATTTCGCGCATACATGAAATGAACACATTTTTCTCCAAAACTATAACAGATGCAAGCTTGTCCTGTTTGGTGGAGATGATATTTAATAAAATAAGTAGAAATCCACTAAAAGTTTTGTTTGGTTATCTTGCAATCCCGAGATAATCGTCTCCATGCTCCAAATCCATTTTAAAGCCATTTTTAAGGCATTTCGCGCATACATGAAATGAACACATTTTTCTCCAAAACTATAACAGATGCAAGCTTGTCCTGTTTGGTGGAGATGATATTTAATAAAATAAGTAGAAATCCACTAAAAGTTTTGTTTGGTTATCTTGCAATCCCGAGATAATCGTCTCCATGCTCCAAATCCATTTTAAAGCCATTTTTAAGGCATTTCGCGCATACATGAAATGAACACATTTTTCTCCAAAACTATAACAGATGCAAGCTTGTCCTGTTTGGTGGAGATGATATTTAATAAAATAAGTAGAAATCCACTAAAAGTTTTGTTTGGTTATCTTGCAATCCCGAGATAATCGTCTCCATGCTCCAAATCCATTTTAAAGCCATTTTTAAGGCATTTCGCGCATACATGAAATGAACACATTTTTCTCCAAAACTATAACAGATGCAAGCTTGTCCTGTTTGGTGGAGATGATATTTAATAAAATAAGTAGAAATCCACTAAAAGTTTTGTTTGGTTATCTTGCAATCCCGAGATAATCGTCTCCATGCTCCAAATCCATTTTAAAGCCATTTTTAAGGCATTTCGCGCATACATGAAATGAACACATTTTTCTCCAAAACTATAACAGATGCAAGCTTGTCCTGTTTGGTGGAGATGATATTTAATAAAATAAGTAGAAATCCACTAAAAGTTTTGTTTGGTTATCTTGCAATCCCGAGATAATCGTCTCCATGCTCCAAATCCATTTTAAAGCCATTTTTAAGGCATTTCGCGCATACATGAAATGAACACATTTTTCTCCAAAACTATAACAGATGCAAGCTTGTCCTGTTTGGTGGAGATGATATTTAATAAAATAAGTAGAAATCCACTAAAAGTTTTGTTTGGTTATCTTGCAATCCCGAGATAATCGTCTCCATGCTCCAAATCCATTTTAAAGCCATTTTTAAGGCATTTCGCGCATACATGAAATGAACACATTTTTCTCCAAAACTATAACAGATGCAAGCTTGTCCTGTTTGGTGGAGATGATATTTAATAAAATAAGTAGAAATCCACTAAAAGTTTTGTTTGGTTATCTTGCAATCCCGAGATAATCGTCTCCATGCTCCAAATCCATTTTAAAGCCATTTTTAAGGCATTTCGCGCATACATGAAATGAACACATTTTTCTCCAAAACTATAACAGATGCAAGCTTGTCCTGTTTGGTGGAGATGATATTTAATAAAATAAGTAGAAATCCACTAAAAGTTTTGTTTGGTTATCTTGCAATCCCGAGATAATCGTCTCCATGCTCCAAATCCATTTTAAAGCCATTTTTAAGGCATTTCGCGCATACATGAAATGAACACATTTTTCTCCAAAACTATAACAGATGCAAGCTTGTCCTGTTTGGTGGAGATGATATTTAATAAAATAAGTAGAAATCCACTAAAAGTTTTGTTTGGTTATCTTGCAATCCCGAGATAATCGTCTCCATGCTCCAAATCCATTTTAAAGCCATTTTTAAGGCATTTCGCGCATACATGAAATGAACACATTTTTCTCCAAAACTATAACAGATGCAAGCTTGTCCTGTTTGGTGGAGATGATATTTAATAAAATAAGTAGAAATCCACTAAAAGTTTTGTTTGGTTATCTTGCAATCCCGAGATAATCGTCTCCATGCTCCAAATCCATTTTAAAGCCATTTTTAAGGCATTTCGCGCATACATGAAATGAACACATTTTTCTCCAAAACTATAACAGATGCAAGCTTGTCCTGTTTGGTGGAGATGATATTTAATAAAATAAGTAGAAATCCACTAAAAGTTTTGTTTGGTTATCTTGCAATCCCGAGATAATCGTCTCCATGCTCCAAATCCATTTTAAAGCCATTTTTAAGGCATTTCGCGCATACATGAAATGAACACATTTTTCTCCAAAACTATAACAGATGCAAGCTTGTCCTGTTTGGTGGAGATGATATTTAATAAAATAAGTAGAAATCCACTAAAAGTTTTGTTTGGTTATCTTGCAATCCCGAGATAATCGTCTCCATGCTCCAAATCCATTTTAAAGCCATTTTTAAGGCATTTCGCGCATACATGAAATGAACACATTTTTCTCCAAAACTATAACAGATGCAAGCTTGTCCTGTTTGGTGGAGATGATATTTAATAAAATAAGTAGAAATCCACTAAAAGTTTTGTTTGGTTATCTTGCAATCCCGAGATAATCGTCTCCATGCTCCAAATCCATTTTAAAGCCATTTTTAAGGCATTTCGCGCATACATGAAATGAACACATTTTTCTCCAAAACTATAACAGATGCAAGCTTGTCCTGTTTGGTGGAGATGATATTTAATAAAATAAGTAGAAATCCACTAAAAGTTTTGTTTGGTTATCTTGCAATCCCGAGATAATCGTCTCCATGCTCCAAATCCATTTTAAAGCCATTTTTAAGGCATTTCGCGCATACATGAAATGAACACATTTTTCTCCAAAACTATAACAGATGCAAGCTTGTCCTGTTTGGTGGAGATGATATTTAATAAAATAAGTAGAAATCCACTAAAAGTTTTGTTTGGTTATCTTGCAATCCCGAGATAATCGTCTCCATGCTCCAAATCCATTTTAAAGCCATTTTTAAGGCATTTCGCGCATACATGAAATGAACACATTTTTCTCCAAAACTATAACAGATGCAAGCTTGTCCTGTTTGGTGGAGATGATATTTAATAAAATAAGTAGAAATCCACTAAAAGTTTTGTTTGGTTATCTTGCAATCCCGAGATAATCGTCTCCATGCTCCAAATCCATTTTAAAGCCATTTTTAAGGCATTTCGCGCATACATGAAATGAACACATTTTTCTCCAAAACTATAACAGATGCAAGCTTGTCCTGTTTGGTGGAGATGATATTTAATAAAATAAGTAGAAATCCACTAAAAGTTTTGTTTGGTTATCTTGCAATCCCGAGATAATCGTCTCCATGCTCCAAATCCATTTTAAAGCCATTTTTAAGGCATTTCGCGCATACATGAAATGAACACATTTTTCTCCAAAACTATAACAGATGCAAGCTTGTCCTGTTTGGTGGAGATGATATTTAATAAAATAAGTAGAAATCCACTAAAAGTTTTGTTTGGTTATCTTGCAATCCCGAGATAATCGTCTCCATGCTCCAAATCCATTTTAAAGCCATTTTTAAGGCATTTCGCGCATACATGAAATGAACACATTTTTCTCCAAAACTATAACAGATGCAAGCTTGTCCTGTTTGGTGGAGATGATATTTAATAAAATAAGTAGAAATCCACTAAAAGTTTTGTTTGGTTATCTTGCAATCCCGAGATAATCGTCTCCATGCTCCAAATCCATTTTAAAGCCATTTTTAAGGCATTTCGCGCATACATGAAATGAACACATTTTTCTCCAAAACTATAACAGATGCAAGCTTGTCCTGTTTGGTGGAGATGATATTTAATAAAATAAGTAGAAATCCACTAAAAGTTTTGTTTGGTTATCTTGCAATCCCGAGATAATCGTCTCCATGCTCCAAATCCATTTTAAAGCCATTTTTAAGGCATTTCGCGCATACATGAAATGAACACATTTTTCTCCAAAACTATAACAGATGCAAGCTTGTCCTGTTTGGTGGAGATGATATTTAATAAAATAAGTAGAAATCCACTAAAAGTTTTGTTTGGTTATCTTGCAATCCCGAGATAATCGTCTCCATGCTCCAAATCCATTTTAAAGCCATTTTTAAGGCATTTCGCGCATACATGAAATGAACACATTTTTCTCCAAAACTATAACAGATGCAAGCTTGTCCTGTTTGGTGGAGATGATATTTAATAAAATAAGTAGAAATCCACTAAAAGTTTTGTTTGGTTATCTTGCAATCCCGAGATAATCGTCTCCATGCTCCAAATCCATTTTAAAGCCATTTTTAAGGCATTTCGCGCATACATGAAATGAACACATTTTTCTCCAAAACTATAACAGATGCAAGCTTGTCCTGTTTGGTGGAGATGATATTTAATAAAATAAGTAGAAATCCACTAAAAGTTTTGTTTGGTTATCTTGCAATCCCGAGATAATCGTCTCCATGCTCCAAATCCATTTTAAAGCCATTTTTAAGGCATTTCGCGCATACATGAAATGAACACATTTTTCTCCAAAACTATAACAGATGCAAGCTTGTCCTGTTTGGTGGAGATGATATTTAATAAAATAAGTAGAAATCCACTAAAAGTTTTGTTTGGTTATCTTGCAATCCCGAGATAATCGTCTCCATGCTCCAAATCCATTTTAAAGCCATTTTTAAGGCATTTCGCGCATACATGAAATGAACACATTTTTCTCCAAAACTATAACAGATGCAAGCTTGTCCTGTTTGGTGGAGATGATATTTAATAAAATAAGTAGAAATCCACTAAAAGTTTTGTTTGGTTATCTTGCAATCCCGAGATAATCGTCTCCATGCTCCAAATCCATTTTAAAGCCATTTTTAAGGCATTTCGCGCATACATGAAATGAACACATTTTTCTCCAAAACTATAACAGATGCAAGCTTGTCCTGTTTGGTGGAGATGATATTTAATAAAATAAGTAGAAATCCACTAAAAGTTTTGTTTGGTTATCTTGCAATCCCGAGATAATCGTCTCCATGCTCCAAATCCATTTTAAAGCCATTTTTAAGGCATTTCGCGCATACATGAAATGAACACATTTTTCTCCAAAACTATAACAGATGCAAGCTTGTCCTGTTTGGTGGAGATGATATTTAATAAAATAAGTAGAAATCCACTAAAAGTTTTGTTTGGTTATCTTGCAATCCCGAGATAATCGTCTCCATGCTCCAAATCCATTTTAAAGCCATTTTTAAGGCATTTCGCGCATACATGAAATGAACACATTTTTCTCCAAAACTATAACAGATGCAAGCTTGTCCTGTTTGGTGGAGATGATATTTAATAAAATAAGTAGAAATCCACTAAAAGTTTTGTTTGGTTATCTTGCAATCCCGAGATAATCGTCTCCATGCTCCAAATCCATTTTAAAGCCATTTTTAAGGCATTTCGCGCATACATGAAATGAACACATTTTTCTCCAAAACTATAACAGATGCAAGCTTGTCCTGTTTGGTGGAGATGATATTTAATAAAATAAGTAGAAATCCACTAAAAGTTTTGTTTGGTTATCTTGCAATCCCGAGATAATCGTCTCCATGCTCCAAATCCATTTTAAAGCCATTTTTAAGGCATTTCGCGCATACATGAAATGAACACATTTTTCTCCAAAACTATAACAGATGCAAGCTTGTCCTGTTTGGTGGAGATGATATTTAATAAAATAAGTAGAAATCCACTAAAAGTTTTGTTTGGTTATCTTGCAATCCCGAGATAATCGTCTCCATGCTCCAAATCCATTTTAAAGCCATTTTTAAGGCATTTCGCGCATACATGAAATGAACACATTTTTCTCCAAAACTATAACAGATGCAAGCTTGTCCTGTTTGGTGGAGATGATATTTAATAAAATAAGTAGAAATCCACTAAAAGTTTTGTTTGGTTATCTTGCAATCCCGAGATAATCGTCTCCATGCTCCAAATCCATTTTAAAGCCATTTTTAAGGCATTTCGCGCATACATGAAATGAACACATTTTTCTCCAAAACTATAACAGATGCAAGCTTGTCCTGTTTGGTGGAGATGATATTTAATAAAATAAGTAGAAATCCACTAAAAGTTTTGTTTGGTTATCTTGCAATCCCGAGATAATCGTCTCCATGCTCCAAATCCATTTTAAAGCCATTTTTAAGGCATTTCGCGCATACATGAAATGAACACATTTTTCTCCAAAACTATAACAGATGCAAGCTTGTCCTGTTTGGTGGAGATGATATTTAATAAAATAAGTAGAAATCCACTAAAAGTTTTGTTTGGTTATCTTGCAATCCCGAGATAATCGTCTCCATGCTCCAAATCCATTTTAAAGCCATTTTTAAGGCATTTCGCGCATACATGAAATGAACACATTTTTCTCCAAAACTATAACAGATGCAAGCTTGTCCTGTTTGGTGGAGATGATATTTAATAAAATAAGTAGAAATCCACTAAAAGTTTTGTTTGGTTATCTTGCAATCCCGAGATAATCGTCTCCATGCTCCAAATCCATTTTAAAGCCATTTTTAAGGCATTTCGCGCATACATGAAATGAACACATTTTTCTCCAAAACTATAACAGATGCAAGCTTGTCCTGTTTGGTGGAGATGATATTTAATAAAATAAGTAGAAATCCACTAAAAGTTTTGTTTGGTTATCTTGCAATCCCGAGATAATCGTCTCCATGCTCCAAATCCATTTTAAAGCCATTTTTAAGGCATTTCGCGCATACATGAAATGAACACATTTTTCTCCAAAACTATAACAGATGCAAGCTTGTCCTGTTTGGTGGAGATGATATTTAATAAAATAAGTAGAAATCCACTAAAAGTTTTGTTTGGTTATCTTGCAATCCCGAGATAATCGTCTCCATGCTCCAAATCCATTTTAAAGCCATTTTTAAGGCATTTCGCGCATACATGAAATGAACACATTTTTCTCCAAAACTATAACAGATGCAAGCTTGTCCTGTTTGGTGGAGATGATATTTAATAAAATAAGTAGAAATCCACTAAAAGTTTTGTTTGGTTATCTTGCAATCCCGAGATAATCGTCTCCATGCTCCAAATCCATTTTAAAGCCATTTTTAAGGCATTTCGCGCATACATGAAATGAACACATTTTTCTCCAAAACTATAACAGATGCAAGCTTGTCCTGTTTGGTGGAGATGATATTTAATAAAATAAGTAGAAATCCACTAAAAGTTTTGTTTGGTTATCTTGCAATCCCGAGATAATCGTCTCCATGCTCCAAATCCATTTTAAAGCCATTTTTAAGGCATTTCGCGCATACATGAAATGAACACATTTTTCTCCAAAACTATAACAGATGCAAGCTTGTCCTGTTTGGTGGAGATGATATTTAATAAAATAAGTAGAAATCCACTAAAAGTTTTGTTTGGTTATCTTGCAATCCCGAGATAATCGTCTCCATGCTCCAAATCCATTTTAAAGCCATTTTTAAGGCATTTCGCGCATACATGAAATGAACACATTTTTCTCCAAAACTATAACAGATGCAAGCTTGTCCTGTTTGGTGGAGATGATATTTAATAAAATAAGTAGAAATCCACTAAAAGTTTTGTTTGGTTATCTTGCAATCCCGAGATAATCGTCTCCATGCTCCAAATCCATTTTAAAGCCATTTTTAAGGCATTTCGCGCATACATGAAATGAACACATTTTTCTCCAAAACTATAACAGATGCAAGCTTGTCCTGTTTGGTGGAGATGATATTTAATAAAATAAGTAGAAATCCACTAAAAGTTTTGTTTGGTTATCTTGCAATCCCGAGATAATCGTCTCCATGCTCCAAATCCATTTTAAAGCCATTTTTAAGGCATTTCGCGCATACATGAAATGAACACATTTTTCTCCAAAACTATAACAGATGCAAGCTTGTCCTGTTTGGTGGAGATGATATTTAATAAAATAAGTAGAAATCCACTAAAAGTTTTGTTTGGTTATCTTGCAATCCCGAGATAATCGTCTCCATGCTCCAAATCCATTTTAAAGCCATTTTTAAGGCATTTCGCGCATACATGAAATGAACACATTTTTCTCCAAAACTATAACAGATGCAAGCTTGTCCTGTTTGGTGGAGATGATATTTAATAAAATAAGTAGAAATCCACTAAAAGTTTTGTTTGGTTATCTTGCAATCCCGAGATAATCGTCTCCATGCTCCAAATCCATTTTAAAGCCATTTTTAAGGCATTTCGCGCATACATGAAATGAACACATTTTTCTCCAAAACTATAACAGATGCAAGCTTGTCCTGTTTGGTGGAGATGATATTTAATAAAATAAGTAGAAATCCACTAAAAGTTTTGTTTGGTTATCTTGCAATCCCGAGATAATCGTCTCCATGCTCCAAATCCATTTTAAAGCCATTTTTAAGGCATTTCGCGCATACATGAAATGAACACATTTTTCTCCAAAACTATAACAGATGCAAGCTTGTCCTGTTTGGTGGAGATGATATTTAATAAAATAAGTAGAAATCCACTAAAAGTTTTGTTTGGTTATCTTGCAATCCCGAGATAATCGTCTCCATGCTCCAAATCCATTTTAAAGCCATTTTTAAGGCATTTCGCGCATACATGAAATGAACACATTTTTCTCCAAAACTATAACAGATGCAAGCTTGTCCTGTTTGGTGGAGATGATATTTAATAAAATAAGTAGAAATCCACTAAAAGTTTTGTTTGGTTATCTTGCAATCCCGAGATAATCGTCTCCATGCTCCAAATCCATTTTAAAGCCATTTTTAAGGCATTTCGCGCATACATGAAATGAACACATTTTTCTCCAAAACTATAACAGATGCAAGCTTGTCCTGTTTGGTGGAGATGATATTTAATAAAATAAGTAGAAATCCACTAAAAGTTTTGTTTGGTTATCTTGCAATCCCGAGATAATCGTCTCCATGCTCCAAATCCATTTTAAAGCCATTTTTAAGGCATTTCGCGCATACATGAAATGAACACATTTTTCTCCAAAACTATAACAGATGCAAGCTTGTCCTGTTTGGTGGAGATGATATTTAATAAAATAAGTAGAAATCCACTAAAAGTTTTGTTTGGTTATCTTGCAATCCCGAGATAATCGTCTCCATGCTCCAAATCCATTTTAAAGCCATTTTTAAGGCATTTCGCGCATACATGAAATGAACACATTTTTCTCCAAAACTATAACAGATGCAAGCTTGTCCTGTTTGGTGGAGATGATATTTAATAAAATAAGTAGAAATCCACTAAAAGTTTTGTTTGGTTATCTTGCAATCCCGAGATAATCGTCTCCATGCTCCAAATCCATTTTAAAGCCATTTTTAAGGCATTTCGCGCATACATGAAATGAACACATTTTTCTCCAAAACTATAACAGATGCAAGCTTGTCCTGTTTGGTGGAGATGATATTTAATAAAATAAGTAGAAATCCACTAAAAGTTTTGTTTGGTTATCTTGCAATCCCGAGATAATCGTCTCCATGCTCCAAATCCATTTTAAAGCCATTTTTAAGGCATTTCGCGCATACATGAAATGAACACATTTTTCTCCAAAACTATAACAGATGCAAGCTTGTCCTGTTTGGTGGAGATGATATTTAATAAAATAAGTAGAAATCCACTAAAAGTTTTGTTTGGTTATCTTGCAATCCCGAGATAATCGTCTCCATGCTCCAAATCCATTTTAAAGCCATTTTTAAGGCATTTCGCGCATACATGAAATGAACACATTTTTCTCCAAAACTATAACAGATGCAAGCTTGTCCTGTTTGGTGGAGATGATATTTAGATAAAATAAGTAGAAATCCACTAAAAGTTTTGTTTGGTTATCTTGCAATCCCGAGATAATCGTCTCCATGCTCCAAATCCATTTTAAAGCCATTTTTAAGGCATTTCGCGCATACATGAAATGAACACATTTTTCTCCAAAACTATAACAGATGCAAGCTTGTCCTGTTTGGTGGAGATGATATTTAATAAAATAAGTAGAAATCCACTAAAAGTTTTGTTTGGTTATCTGCAATCCCGAGATAATCGTCTCCATGCTCCAAATCCATTTTAAAGCCATTTTTAAGGCATTTCGCGCATACATGAAATGAACACATTTTTCTCCAAAACTATAACAGATGCAAGCTTGTCCTGTTTGGTGGAGATGATATTTAATAAAATAAGTAGAAATCCACTAAAAGTTTTGTTTGGTTATCTTGCAATCCCGAGATAATCGTCTCCATGCTCCAAATCCATTTTAAAGCCATTTTTAAGGCATTTCGCGCATACATGAAATGAACACATTTTTCTCCAAAACTATAACAGATGCAAGCTTGTCCTGTTTGGTGGAGATGATATTTAATAAAATAAGTAGAAATCCACTAAAAGTTTTGTTTGGTTATCTTGCAATCCCGAGATAATCGTCTCCATGCTCCAAATCCATTTTAAAGCCATTTTTAAGGCATTTCGCGCATACATGAAATGAACACATTTTTCTCCAAAACTATAACAGATGCAAGCTTGTCCTGTTTGGTGGAGATGATATTTAATAAAATAAGTAGAAATCCACTAAAAGTTTTGTTTGGTTATCTTGCAATCCCGAGATAATCGTCTCCATGCTCCAAATCCATTTTAAAGCCATTTTTAAGGCATTTCGCGCATACATGAAATGAACACATTTTTCTCCAAAACTATAACAGATGCAAGCTTGTCCTGTTTGGTGGAGATGATATTTAATAAAATAAGTAGAAATCCACTAAAAGTTTTGTTTGGTTATCTTGCAATCCCGAGATAATCGTCTCCATGCTCCAAATCCATTTTAAAGCCATTTTTAAGGCATTTCGCGCATACATGAAATGAACACATTTTTCTCCAAAACTATAACAGATGCAAGCTTGTCCTGTTTGGTGGAGATGATATTTAATAAAATAAGTAGAAATCCACTAAAAGTTTTGTTTGGTTATCTTGCAATCCCGAGATAATCGTCTCCATGCTCCAAATCCATTTTAAAGCCATTTTTAAGGCATTTCGCGCATACATGAAATGAACACATTTTTCTCCAAAACTATAACAGATGCAAGCTTGTCCTGTTTGGTGGAGATGATATTTAATAAAATAAGTAGAAATCCACTAAAAGTTTTGTTTGGTTATCTTGCAATCCCGAGATAATCGTCTCCATGCTCCAAATCCATTTTAAAGCCATTTTTAAGGCATTTCGCGCATACATGAAATGAACACATTTTTCTCCAAAACTATAACAGATGCAAGCTTGTCCTGTTTGGTGGAGATGATATTTAATAAAATAAGTAGAAATCCACTAAAAGTTTTGTTTGGTTATCTTGCAATCCCGAGATAATCGTCTCCATGCTCCAAATCCATTTTAAAGCCATTTTTAAGGCATTTCGCGCATACATGAAATGAACACATTTTTCTCCAAAACTATAACAGATGCAAGCTTGTCCTGTTTGGTGGAGATGATATTTAATAAAATAAGTAGAAATCCACTAAAAGTTTTGTTTGGTTATCTTGCAATCCCGAGATAATCGTCTCCATGCTCCAAATCCATTTTAAAGCCATTTTTAAGGCATTTCGCGCATACATGAAATGAACACATTTTTCTCCAAAACTATAACAGATGCAAGCTTGTCCTGTTTGGTGGAGATGATATTTAATAAAATAAGTAGAAATCCACTAAAAGTTTTGTTTGGTTATCTTGCAATCCCGAGATAATCGTCTCCATGCTCCAAATCCATTTTAAAGCCATTTTTAAGGCATTTCGCGCATACATGAAATGAACACATTTTTCTCCAAAACTATAACAGATGCAAGCTTGTCCTGTTTGGTGGAGATGATATTTAATAAAATAAGTAGAAATCCACTAAAAGTTTTGTTTGGTTATCTTGCAATCCCGAGATAATCGTCTCCATGCTCCAAATCCATTTTAAAGCCATTTTTAAGGCATTTCGCGCATACATGAAATGAACACATTTTTCTCCAAAACTATAACAGATGCAAGCTTGTCCTGTTTGGTGGAGATGATATTTAATAAAATAAGTAGAAATCCACTAAAAGTTTTGTTTGGTTATCTTGCAATCCCGAGATAATCGTCTCCATGCTCCAAATCCATTTTAAAGCCATTTTTAAGGCATTTCGCGCATACATGAAATGAACACATTTTTCTCCAAAACTATAGACAGATGCAAGCTTGTCCTGTTTGGTGGAGATGATATTTAATAAAATAAGTAGAAATCCACTAAAAGTTTTGTTTGGTTATCTTGCAATCCCGAGATAATCGTCTCCATGCTCCAAATCCATTTTAAAGCCATTTTTAAGGCATTTCGCGCATACATGAAATGAACACATTTTTCTCCAAAACTATAACAGATGCAAGCTTGTCCTGTTTGGTGGAGATGATATTTAATAAAATAAGTAGAAATCCACTAAAAGTTTTGTTTGGTTATCTTGCAATCCCGAGATAATCGTCTCCATGCTCCAAATCCATTTTAAAGCCATTTTTAAGGCATTTCGCGCATACATGAAATGAACACATTTTTCTCCAAAACTATAACAGATGCAAGCTTGTCCTGTTTGGTGGAGATGATATTTAATAAAATAAGTAGAAATCCACTAAAAGTTTTGTTTGGTTATCTTGCAATCCCGAGATAATCGTCTCCATGCTCCAAATCCATTTTAAAGCCATTTTTAAGGCATTTCGCGCATACATGAAATGAACACATTTTTCTCCAAAACTATAACAGATGCAAGCTTGTCCTGTTTGGTGGAGATGATATTTAATAAAATAAGTAGAAATCCACTAAAAGTTTTGTTTGGTTATCTTGCAATCCCGAGATAATCGTCTCCATGCTCCAAATCCATTTTAAAGCCATTTTTAAGGCATTTCGCGCATACATGAAATGAACACATTTTTCTCCAAAACTATAACAGATGCAAGCTTGTCCTGTTTGGTGGAGATGATATTTAATAAAATAAGTAGAAATCCACTAAAAGTTTTGTTTGGTTATCTTGCAATCCCGAGATAATCGTCTCCATGCTCCAAATCCATTTTAAAGCCATTTTTAAGGCATTTCGCGCATACATGAAATGAACACATTTTTCTCCAAAACTATAACAGATGCAAGCTTGTCCTGTTTGGTGGAGATGATATTTAATAAAATAAGTAGAAATCCACTAAAAGTTTTGTTTGGTTATCTTGCAATCCCGAGATAATCGTCTCCATGCTCCAAATCCATTTTAAAGCCATTTTTAAGGCATTTCGCGCATACATGAAATGAACACATTTTTCTCCAAAACTATAACAGATGCAAGCTTGTCCTGTTTGGTGGAGATGATATTTAATAAAATAAGTAGAAATCCACTAAAAGTTTTGTTTGGTTATCTTGCAATCCCGAGATAATCGTCTCCATGCTCCAAATCCATTTTAAAGCCATTTTTAAGGCATTTCGCGCATACATGAAATGAACACATTTTTCTCCAAAACTATAACAGATGCAAGCTTGTCCTGTTTGGTGGAGATGATATTTAATAAAATAAGTAGAAATCCACTAAAAGTTTTGTTTGGTTATCTTGCAATCCCGAGATAATCGTCTCCATGCTCCAAATCCATTTTAAAGCCATTTTTAAGGCATTTCGCGCATACATGAAATGAACACATTTTTCTCCAAAACTATAACAGATGCAAGCTTGTCCTGTTTGGTGGAGATGATATTTAATAAAATAAGTAGAAATCCACTAAAAGTTTTGTTTGGTTATCTTGCAATCCCGAGATAATCGTCTCCATGCTCCAAATCCATTTTAAAGCCATTTTTAAGGCATTTCGCGCATACATGAAATGAACACATTTTTCTCCAAAACTATAACAGATGCAAGCTTGTCCTGTTTGGTGGAGATGATATTTAATAAAATAAGTAGAAATCCACTAAAAGTTTTGTTTGGTTATCTTGCAATCCCGAGATAATCGTCTCCATGCTCCAAATCCATTTTAAAGCCATTTTTAAGGCATTTCGCGCATACATGAAATGAACACATTTTTCTCCAAAACTATAACAGATGCAAGCTTGTCCTGTTTGGTGGAGATGATATTTAATAAAATAAGTAGAAATCCACTAAAAGTTTTGTTTGGTTATCTTGCAATCCCGAGATAATCGTCTCCATGCTCCAAATCCATTTTAAAGCCATTTTTAAGGCATTTCGCGCATACATGAAATGAACACATTTTTCTCCAAAACTATAACAGATGCAAGCTTGTCCTGTTTGGTGGAGATGATATTTAATAAAATAAGTAGAAATCCACTAAAAGTTTTGTTTGGTTATCTTGCAATCCCGAGATAATCGTCTCCATGCTCCAAATCCATTTTAAAGCCATTTTTAAGGCATTTCGCGCATACATGAAATGAACACATTTTTCTCCAAAACTATAACAGATGCAAGCTTGTCCTGTTTGGTGGAGATGATATTTAATAAAATAAGTAGAAATCCACTAAAAGTTTTGTTTGGTTATCTTGCAATCCCGAGATAATCGTCTCCATGCTCCAAATCCATTTTAAAGCCATTTTTAAGGCATTTCGCGCATACATGAAATGAACACATTTTTCTCCAAAACTATAACAGATGCAAGCTTGTCCTGTTTGGTGGAGATGATATTTAATAAAATAAGTAGAAATCCACTAAAAGTTTTGTTTGGTTATCTTGCAATCCCGAGATAATCGTCTCCATGCTCCAAATCCATTTTAAAGCCATTTTTAAGGCATTTCGCGCATACATGAAATGAACACATTTTTCTCCAAAACTATAACAGATGCAAGCTTGTCCTGTTTGGTGGAGATGATATTTAATAAAATAAGTAGAAATCCACTAAAAGTTTTGTTTGGTTATCTTGCAATCCCGAGATAATCGTCTCCATGCTCCAAATCCATTTTAAAGCCATTTTTAAGGCATTTCGCGCATACATGAAATGAACACATTTTTCTCCAAAACTATAACAGATGCAAGCTTGTCCTGTTTGGTGGAGATGATATTTAATAAAATAAGTAGAAATCCACTAAAAGTTTTGTTTGGTTATCTTGCAATCCCGAGATAATCGTCTCCATGCTCCAAATCCATTTTAAAGCCATTTTTAAGGCATTTCGCGCATACATGAAATGAACACATTTTTCTCCAAAACTATAACAGATGCAAGCTTGTCCTGTTTGGTGGAGATGATATTTAATAAAATAAGTAGAAATCCACTAAAAGTTTTGTTTGGTTATCTTGCAATCCCGAGATAATCGTCTCCATGCTCCAAATCCATTTTAAAGCCATTTTTAAGGCATTTCGCGCATACATGAAATGAACACATTTTTCTCCAAAACTATAACAGATGCAAGCTTGTCCTGTTTGGTGGAGATGATATTTAATAAAATAAGTAGAAATCCACTAAAAGTTTTGTTTGGTTATCTTGCAATCCCGAGATAATCGTCTCCATGCTCCAAATCCATTTTAAAGCCATTTTTAAGGCATTTCGCGCATACATGAAATGAACACATTTTTCTCCAAAACTATAACAGATGCAAGCTTGTCCTGTTTGGTGGAGATGATATTTAATAAAATAAGTAGAAATCCACTAAAAGTTTTGTTTGGTTATCTTGCAATCCCGAGATAATCGTCTCCATGCTCCAAATCCATTTTAAAGCCATTTTTAAGGCATTTCGCGCATACATGAAATGAACACATTTTTCTCCAAAACTATAACAGATGCAAGCTTGTCCTGTTTGGTGGAGATGATATTTAATAAAATAAGTAGAAATCCACTAAAAGTTTTGTTTGGTTATCTTGCAATCCCGAGATAATCGTCTCCATGCTCCAAATCCATTTTAAAGCCATTTTTAAGGCATTTCGCGCATACATGAAATGAACACATTTTTCTCCAAAACTATAACAGATGCAAGCTTGTCCTGTTTGGTGGAGATGATATTTAATAAAATAAGTAGAAATCCACTAAAAGTTTTGTTTGGTTATCTTGCAATCCCGAGATAATCGTCTCCATGCTCCAAATCCATTTTAAAGCCATTTTTAAGGCATTTCGCGCATACATGAAATGAACACATTTTTCTCCAAAACTATAACAGATGCAAGCTTGTCCTGTTTGGTGGAGATGATATTTAATAAAATAAGTAGAAATCCACTAAAAGTTTTGTTTGGTTATCTTGCAATCCCGAGATAATCGTCTCCATGCTCCAAATCCATTTTAAAGCCATTTTTAAGGCATTTCGCGCATACATGAAATGAACACATTTTTCTCCAAAACTATAACAGATGCAAGCTTGTCCTGTTTGGTGGAGATGATATTTAATAAAATAAGTAGAAATCCACTAAAAGTTTTGTTTGGTTATCTTGCAATCCCGAGATAATCGTCTCCATGCTCCAAATCCATTTTAAAGCCATTTTTAAGGCATTTCGCGCATACATGAAATGAACACATTTTTCTCCAAAACTATAACAGATGCAAGCTTGTCCTGTTTGGTGGAGATGATATTTAATAAAATAAGTAGAAATCCACTAAAAGTTTTGTTTGGTTATCTTGCAATCCCGAGATAATCGTCTCCATGCTCCAAATCCATTTTAAAGCCATTTTTAAGGCATTTCGCGCATACATGAAATGAACACATTTTTCTCCAAAACTATAACAGATGCAAGCTTGTCCTGTTTGGTGGAGATGATATTTAATAAAATAAGTAGAAATCCACTAAAAGTTTTGTTTGGTTATCTTGCAATCCCGAGATAATCGTCTCCATGCTCCAAATCCATTTTAAAGCCATTTTTAAGGCATTTCGCGCATACATGAAATGAACACATTTTTCTCCAAAACTATAACAGATGCAAGCTTGTCCTGTTTGGTGGAGATGATATTTAATAAAATAAGTAGAAATCCACTAAAAGTTTTGTTTGGTTATCTTGCAATCCCGAGATAATCGTCTCCATGCTCCAAATCCATTTTAAAGCCATTTTTAAGGCATTTCGCGCATACATGAAATGAACACATTTTTCTCCAAAACTATAACAGATGCAAGCTTGTCCTGTTTGGTGGAGATGATATTTAATAAAATAAGTAGAAATCCACTAAAAGTTTTGTTTGGTTATCTTGCAATCCCGAGATAATCGTCTCCATGCTCCAAATCCATTTTAAAGCCATTTTTAAGGCATTTCGCGCATACATGAAATGAACACATTTTTCTCCAAAACTATAACAGATGCAAGCTTGTCCTGTTTGGTGGAGATGATATTTAATAAAATAAGTAGAAATCCACTAAAAGTTTTGTTTGGTTATCTTGCAATCCCGAGATAATCGTCTCCATGCTCCAAATCCATTTTAAAGCCATTTTTAAGGCATTTCGCGCATACATGAAATGAACACATTTTTCTCCAAAACTATAACAGATGCAAGCTTGTCCTGTTTGGTGGAGATGATATTTAATAAAATAAGTAGAAATCCACTAAAAGTTTTGTTTGGTTATCTTGCAATCCCGAGATAATCGTCTCCATGCTCCAAATCCATTTTAAAGCCATTTTTAAGGCATTTCGCGCATACATGAAATGAACACATTTTTCTCCAAAACTATAACAGATGCAAGCTTGTCCTGTTTGGTGGAGATGATATTTAATAAAATAAGTAGAAATCCACTAAAAGTTTTGTTTGGTTATCTTGCAATCCCGAGATAATCGTCTCCATGCTCCAAATCCATTTTAAAGCCATTTTTAAGGCATTTCGCGCATACATGAAATGAACACATTTTTCTCCAAAACTATAACAGATGCAAGCTTGTCCTGTTTGGTGGAGATGATATTTAATAAAATAAGTAGAAATCCACTAAAAGTTTTGTTTGGTTATCTTGCAATCCCGAGATAATCGTCTCCATGCTCCAAATCCATTTTAAAGCCATTTTTAAGGCATTTCGCGCATACATGAAATGAACACATTTTTCTCCAAAACTATAACAGATGCAAGCTTGTCCTGTTTGGTGGAGATGATATTTAATAAAATAAGTAGAAATCCACTAAAAGTTTTGTTTGGTTATCTTGCAATCCCGAGATAATCGTCTCCATGCTCCAAATCCATTTTAAAGCCATTTTTAAGGCATTTCGCGCATACATGAAATGAACACATTTTTCTCCAAAACTATAACAGATGCAAGCTTGTCCTGTTTGGTGGAGATGATATTTAATAAAATAAGTAGAAATCCACTAAAAGTTTTGTTTGGTTATCTTGCAATCCCGAGATAATCGTCTCCATGCTCCAAATCCATTTTAAAGCCATTTTTAAGGCATTTCGCGCATACATGAAATGAACACATTTTTCTCCAAAACTATAACAGATGCAAGCTTGTCCTGTTTGGTGGAGATGATATTTAATAAAATAAGTAGAAATCCACTAAAAGTTTTGTTTGGTTATCTTGCAATCCCGAGATAATCGTCTCCATGCTCCAAATCCATTTTAAAGCCATTTTTAAGGCATTTCGCGCATACATGAAATGAACACATTTTTCTCCAAAACTATAACAGATGCAAGCTTGTCCTGTTTGGTGGAGATGATATTTAATAAAATAAGTAGAAATCCACTAAAAGTTTTGTTTGGTTATCTTGCAATCCCGAGATAATCGTCTCCATGCTCCAAATCCATTTTAAAGCCATTTTTAAGGCATTTCGCGCATACATGAAATGAACACATTTTTCTCCAAAACTATAACAGATGCAAGCTTGTCCTGTTTGGTGGAGATGATATTTAATAAAATAAGTAGAAATCCACTAAAAGTTTTGTTTGGTTATCTTGCAATCCCGAGATAATCGTCTCCATGCTCCAAATCCATTTTAAAGCCATTTTTAAGGCATTTCGCGCATACATGAAATGAACACATTTTTCTCCAAAACTATAACAGATGCAAGCTTGTCCTGTTTGGTGGAGATGATATTTAATAAAATAAGTAGAAATCCACTAAAAGTTTTGTTTGGTTATCTTGCAATCCCGAGATAATCGTCTCCATGCTCCAAATCCATTTTAAAGCCATTTTTAAGGCATTTCGCGCATACATGAAATGAACACATTTTTCTCCAAAACTATAACAGATGCAAGCTTGTCCTGTTTGGTGGAGATGATATTTAATAAAATAAGTAGAAATCCACTAAAAGTTTTGTTTGGTTATCTTGCAATCCCGAGATAATCGTCTCCATGCTCCAAATCCATTTTAAAGCCATTTTTAAGGCATTTCGCGCATACATGAAATGAACACATTTTTCTCCAAAACTATAACAGATGCAAGCTTGTCCTGTTTGGTGGAGATGATATTTAATAAAATAAGTAGAAATCCACTAAAAGTTTTGTTTGGTTATCTTGCAATCCCGAGATAATCGTCTCCATGCTCCAAATCCATTTTAAAGCCATTTTTAAGGCATTTCGCGCATACATGAAATGAACACATTTTTCTCCAAAACTATAACAGATGCAAGCTTGTCCTGTTTGGTGGAGATGATATTTAATAAAATAAGTAGAAATCCACTAAAAGTTTTGTTTGGTTATCTTGCAATCCCGAGATAATCGTCTCCATGCTCCAAATCCATTTTAAAGCCATTTTTAAGGCATTTCGCGCATACATGAAATGAACACATTTTTCTCCAAAACTATAACAGATGCAAGCTTGTCCTGTTTGGTGGAGATGATATTTAATAAAATAAGTAGAAATCCACTAAAAGTTTTGTTTGGTTATCTTGCAATCCCGAGATAATCGTCTCCATGCTCCAAATCCATTTTAAAGCCATTTTTAAGGCATTTCGCGCATACATGAAATGAACACATTTTTCTCCAAAACTATAACAGATGCAAGCTTGTCCTGTTTGGTGGAGATGATATTTAATAAAATAAGTAGAAATCCACTAAAAGTTTTGTTTGGTTATCTTGCAATCCCGAGATAATCGTCTCCATGCTCCAAATCCATTTTAAAGCCATTTTTAAGGCATTTCGCGCATACATGAAATGAACACATTTTTCTCCAAAACTATAACAGATGCAAGCTTGTCCTGTTTGGTGGAGATGATATTTAATAAAATAAGTAGAAATCCACTAAAAGTTTTGTTTGGTTATCTTGCAATCCCGAGATAATCGTCTCCATGCTCCAAATCCATTTTAAAGCCATTTTTAAGGCATTTCGCGCATACATGAAATGAACACATTTTTCTCCAAAACTATAACAGATGCAAGCTTGTCCTGTTTGGTGGAGATGATATTTAATAAAATAAGTAGAAATCCACTAAAAGTTTTGTTTGGTTATCTTGCAATCCCGAGATAATCGTCTCCATGCTCCAAATCCATTTTAAAGCCATTTTTAAGGCATTTCGCGCATACATGAAATGAACACATTTTTCTCCAAAACTATAACAGATGCAAGCTTGTCCTGTTTGGTGGAGATGATATTTAATAAAATAAGTAGAAATCCACTAAAAGTTTTGTTTGGTTATCTTGCAATCCCGAGATAATCGTCTCCATGCTCCAAATCCATTTTAAAGCCATTTTTAAGGCATTTCGCGCATACATGAAATGAACACATTTTTCTCCAAAACTATAACAGATGCAAGCTTGTCCTGTTTGGTGGAGATGATATTTAATAAAATAAGTAGAAATCCACTAAAAGTTTTGTTTGGTTATCTTGCAATCCCGAGATAATCGTCTCCATGCTCCAAATCCATTTTAAAGCCATTTTTAAGGCATTTCGCGCATACATGAAATGAACACATTTTTCTCCAAAACTATAACAGATGCAAGCTTGTCCTGTTTGGTGGAGATGATATTTAATAAAATAAGTAGAAATCCACTAAAAGTTTTGTTTGGTTATCTTGCAATCCCGAGATAATCGTCTCCATGCTCCAAATCCATTTTAAAGCCATTTTTAAGGCATTTCGCGCATACATGAAATGAACACATTTTTCTCCAAAACTATAACAGATGCAAGCTTGTCCTGTTTGGTGGAGATGATATTTAATAAAATAAGTAGAAATCCACTAAAAGTTTTGTTTGGTTATCTTGCAATCCCGAGATAATCGTCTCCATGCTCCAAATCCATTTTAAAGCCATTTTTAAGGCATTTCGCGCATACATGAAATGAACACATTTTTCTCCAAAACTATAACAGATGCAAGCTTGTCCTGTTTGGTGGAGATGATATTTAATAAAATAAGTAGAAATCCACTAAAAGTTTTGTTTGGTTATCTTGCAATCCCGAGATAATCGTCTCCATGCTCCAAATCCATTTTAAAGCCATTTTTAAGGCATTTCGCGCATACATGAAATGAACACATTTTTCTCCAAAACTATAACAGATGCAAGCTTGTCCTGTTTGGTGGAGATGATATTTAATAAAATAAGTAGAAATCCACTAAAAGTTTTGTTTGGTTATCTTGCAATCCCGAGATAATCGTCTCCATGCTCCAAATCCATTTTAAAGCCATTTTTAAGGCATTTCGCGCATACATGAAATGAACACATTTTTCTCCAAAACTATAACAGATGCAAGCTTGTCCTGTTTGGTGGAGATGATATTTAATAAAATAAGTAGAAATCCACTAAAAGTTTTGTTTGGTTATCTTGCAATCCCGAGATAATCGTCTCCATGCTCCAAATCCATTTTAAAGCCATTTTTAAGGCATTTCGCGCATACATGAAATGAACACATTTTTCTCCAAAACTATAACAGATGCAAGCTTGTCCTGTTTGGTGGAGATGATATTTAATAAAATAAGTAGAAATCCACTAAAAGTTTTGTTTGGTTATCTTGCAATCCCGAGATAATCGTCTCCATGCTCCAAATCCATTTTAAAGCCATTTTTAAGGCATTTCGCGCATACATGAAATGAACACATTTTTCTCCAAAACTATAACAGATGCAAGCTTGTCCTGTTTGGTGGAGATGATATTTAATAAAATAAGTAGAAATCCACTAAAAGTTTTGTTTGGTTATCTTGCAATCCCGAGATAATCGTCTCCATGCTCCAAATCCATTTTAAAGCCATTTTTAAGGCATTTCGCGCATACATGAAATGAACACATTTTTCTCCAAAACTATAACAGATGCAAGCTTGTCCTGTTTGGTGGAGATGATATTTAATAAAATAAGTAGAAATCCACTAAAAGTTTTGTTTGGTTATCTTGCAATCCCGAGATAATCGTCTCCATGCTCCAAATCCATTTTAAAGCCATTTTTAAGGCATTTCGCGCATACATGAAATGAACACATTTTTCTCCAAAACTATAACAGATGCAAGCTTGTCCTGTTTGGTGGAGATGATATTTAATAAAATAAGTAGAAATCCACTAAAAGTTTTGTTTGGTTATCTTGCAATCCCGAGATAATCGTCTCCATGCTCCAAATCCATTTTAAAGCCATTTTTAAGGCATTTCGCGCATACATGAAATGAACACATTTTTCTCCAAAACTATAACAGATGCAAGCTTGTCCTGTTTGGTGGAGATGATATTTAATAAAATAAGTAGAAATCCACTAAAAGTTTTGTTTGGTTATCTTGCAATCCCGAGATAATCGTCTCCATGCTCCAAATCCATTTTAAAGCCATTTTTAAGGCATTTCGCGCATACATGAAATGAACACATTTTTCTCCAAAACTATAACAGATGCAAGCTTGTCCTGTTTGGTGGAGATGATATTTAATAAAATAAGTAGAAATCCACTAAAAGTTTTGTTTGGTTATCTTGCAATCCCGAGATAATCGTCTCCATGCTCCAAATCCATTTTAAAGCCATTTTTAAGGCATTTCGCGCATACATGAAATGAACACATTTTTCTCCAAAACTATAACAGATGCAAGCTTGTCCTGTTTGGTGGAGATGATATTTAATAAAATAAGTAGAAATCCACTAAAAGTTTTGTTTGGTTATCTTGCAATCCCGAGATAATCGTCTCCATGCTCCAAATCCATTTTAAAGCCATTTTTAAGGCATTTCGCGCATACATGAAATGAACACATTTTTCTCCAAAACTATAACAGATGCAAGCTTGTCCTGTTTGGTGGAGATGATATTTAATAAAATAAGTAGAAATCCACTAAAAGTTTTGTTTGGTTATCTTGCAATCCCGAGATAATCGTCTCCATGCTCCAAATCCATTTTAAAGCCATTTTTAAGGCATTTCGCGCATACATGAAATGAACACATTTTTCTCCAAAACTATAACAGATGCAAGCTTGTCCTGTTTGGTGGAGATGATATTTAATAAAATAAGTAGAAATCCACTAAAAGTTTTGTTTGGTTATCTTGCAATCCCGAGATAATCGTCTCCATGCTCCAAATCCATTTTAAAGCCATTTTTAAGGCATTTCGCGCATACATGAAATGAACACATTTTTCTCCAAAACTATAACAGATGCAAGCTTGTCCTGTTTGGTGGAGATGATATTTAATAAAATAAGTAGAAATCCACTAAAAGTTTTGTTTGGTTATCTTGCAATCCGAGATAATCGTCTCCATGCTCCAAATCCATTTTAAAGCCATTTTTAAGGCATTTCGCGCATACATGAAATGAACACATTTTTCTCCAAAACTATAACAGATGCAAGCTTGTCCTGTTTGGTGGAGATGATATTTAATAAAATAAGTAGAAATCCACTAAAAGTTTTGTTTGGTTATCTTGCAATCCCGAGATAATCGTCTCCATGCTCCAAATCCATTTTAAAGCCATTTTTAAGGCATTTCGCGCATACATGAAATGAACACATTTTTCTCCAAAACTATAACAGATGCAAGCTTGTCCTGTTTGGTGGAGATGATATTTAATAAAATAAGTAGAAATCCACTAAAAGTTTTGTTTGGTTATATTGCAATCCCGAGATAATCGTCTCCATGCTCCAAATCCATTTTAAAGCCATTTTTAAGGCATTTCGCGCATACATGAAATGAACACATTTTTCTCCAAAACTATAACAGATGCAAGCTTGTCCTGTTTGGTGGAGATGATATTTAATAAAATAAGTAGAAATCCACTAAAAGTTTTGTTTGGTTATCTTGCAATCCCGAGATAATCGTCTCCATGCTCCAAATCCATTTTAAAGCCATTTTTAAGGCATTTCGCGCATACATGAAATGAACACATTTTTCTCCAAAACTATAACAGATGCAAGCTTGTCCTGTTTGGTGGAGATGATATTTAATAAAATAAGTAGAAATCCACTAAAAGTTTTGTTTGGTTATCTTGCAATCCCGAGATAATCGTCTCCATGCTCCAAATCCATTTTAAAGCCATTTTTAAGGCATTTCGCGCATACATGAAATGAACACATTTTTCTCCAAAACTATAACAGATGCAAGCTTGTCCTGTTTGGTGGAGATGATATTTAATAAAATAAGTAGAAATCCACTAAAAGTTTTGTTTGGTTATCTTGCAATCCCGAGATAATCGTCTCCATGCTCCAAATCCATTTTAAAGCCATTTTTAAGGCATTTCGCGCATACATGAAATGAACACATTTTTCTCCAAAACTATAACAGATGCAAGCTTGTCCTGTTTGGTGGAGATGATATTTAATAAAATAAGTAGAAATCCACTAAAAGTTTTGTTTGGTTATCTTGCAATCCCGAGATAATCGTCTCCATGCTCCAAATCCATTTTAAAGCCATTTTTAAGGCATTTCGCGCATACATGAAATGAACACATTTTTCTCCAAAACTATAACAGATGCAAGCTTGTCCTGTTTGGTGGAGATGATATTTAATAAAATAAGTAGAAATCCACTAAAAGTTTTGTTTGGTTATATTGCAATCCCGAGATAATCGTCTCCATGCTCCAAATCCATTTTAAAGCCATTTTTAAGGCATTTCGCGCATACATGAAATGAACACATTTTTCTCCAAAACTATAACAGATGCAAGCTTGTCCTGTTTGGTGGAGATGATATTTAATAAAATAAGTAGAAATCCACTAAAAGTTTTGTTTGGTTATCTTGCAATCCCGAGATAATCGTCTCCATGCTCCAAATCCATTTTAAAGCCATTTTTAAGGCATTTCGCGCATACATGAAATGAACACATTTTTCTCCAAAACTATAACAGATGCAAGCTTGTCCTGTTTGGTGGAGATGATATTTAATAAAATAAGTAGAAATCCACTAAAAGTTTTGTTTGGTTATCTTGCAATCCCGAGATAATCGTCTCCATGCTCCAAATCCATTTTAAAGCCATTTTTAAGGCATTTCGCGCATACATGAAATGAACACATTTTTCTCCAAAACTATAACAGATGCAAGCTTGTCCTGTTTGGTGGAGATGATATTTAATAAAATAAGTAGAAATCCACTAAAAGTTTTGTTTGGTTATCTTGCAATCCCGAGATAATCGTCTCCATGCTCCAAATCCATTTTAAAGCCATTTTTAAGGCATTTCGCGCATACATGAAATGAACACATTTTTCTCCAAAACTATAACAGATGCAAGCTTGTCCTGTTTGGTGGAGATGATATTTAATAAAATAAGTAGAAATCCACTAAAAGTTTTGTTTGGTTATCTTGCAATCCCGAGATAATCGTCTCCATGCTCCAAATCCATTTTAAAGCCATTTTTAAGGCATTTCGCGCATACATGAAATGAACACATTTTTCTCCAAAACTATAACAGATGCAAGCTTGTCCTGTTTGGTGGAGATGATATTTAATAAAATAAGTAGAAATCCACTAAACGTTTTGTTTGGTTATATTGCAATCCCGAGATAATCGTCTCCATGCTCCAAATCCATTTTAAAGCCATTTTTAAGGCATTTCGCGCATACATGAAATGAACACATTTTTCTCCAAAACTATAACAGATGCAAGCTTGTCCTGTTTGGTGGAGATGATATTTAATAAAATAAGTAGAAATCCACTAAAAGTTTTGTTTGGTTATCTTGCAATCCCGAGATAATCGTCTCCATGCTCCAAATCCATTTTAAAGCCATTTTTAAGGCATTTCGCGCATACATGAAATGAACACATTTTTCTCCAAAACTATAACAGATGCAAGCTTGTCCTGTTTGGTGGAGATGATATTTAATAAAATAAGTAGAAATCCACTAAAAGTTTTGTTTGGTTATCTTGCAATCCCGAGATAATCGTCTCCATGCTCCAAATCCATTTTAAAGCCATTTTTAAGGCATTTCGCGCATACATGAAATGAACACATTTTTCTCCAAAACTATAACAGATGCAAGCTTGTCCTGTTTGGTGGAGATAATATTTAATAAAATAAGTAGAAATCTACTAAAAGTTTCGTTTGTTTATATTGCCATCCTGAGATAATCGTCTCCATGCTCCAAATCCATTTTAAAGCCATTTCAAAGGCATTTTGCGCATACATGAAATGAACACATATTTCTCCAAAACTATAACACATGCAAGCTTGTCCTGTTTGGTGGAGATGATATTTAATAAAATAAGTAGAAATCCACTAAATGTTTTGTTTGGTTATCTTGCAATCCCGAGATAATCGTCTCCATGCTCCAAATCCATTTTAAAGCCATTTTTAAGGCATTTCGCGCATACATGAAATGAACACATTTTTCTCCAAAACTATAACAGATGCAAGCTTGTCCTGTTTGGTGGAGATGATATTTAATAAAATAAGTAGAAATCCACTAAAAGTTTTGTTTGGTTATCTTGCAATCCCGAGATAATCGTCTCCATGCTCCAAATCCATTTTAAAGCCATTTTTAAGGCATTTCGCGCATACATGAAATGAACACATTTTTCTCCAAAACTATAACAGATGCAAGCTTGTCCTGTTTGGTGGAGATAATATTTAATAAAATAAGTAGAAATCTACTAAAAGTTTCGTTTGTTTATATTGCCATCCTGAGATAATCGTCTCCAGGCTCCAAATCCATTTTAAAGCCATTTCAAAGGCATTTTGCGCATACATGAAATGAACACATTTTTCTCCAAAACTATAACACATGCAAGCTTGTCCTGTTTGGTGGAGATGATATTTAATAAAATAAGTAGAAATCCACTAAAAGTTTTGTTTGGTTATCTTGCAATCCCGAGATAATCGTCTCCATGCTCCAAATCAATTTTAAAGCCATTTTTAAGGCATTTCGCGCATACATGAAATGAACACATTTTTCTCCAAAACTATAACAGATGCAAGCTTGTCCTGTTTGGTGGAGATGATATTTAATAAAATAAGTAGAAATCCACTAAAAGTTTTGTTTGGTTATCTTGCAATCCCGAGATAATCGTCTCCATGCTCCAAATCCATTTTAAAGCCATTTTTAAGGCATTTCGCGCATACATGAAATGAACACATTTTTCTCCAAAACTATAACAGATGCAAGCTTGTCCTGTTTGGTGGAGATGATATTTAATAAAATAAGTAGAAATCCACTAAAAGTTTTGTTTGGTTATCTTGCAATCCCGAGATAATCGTCTCCATGCTCCAAATCCATTTTAAAGCCATTTTTAAGGCATTTCGCGCATACATGAAATGAACACATTTTTCTCCAAAACTATAACAGATGCAAGCTTGTCCTGTTTGGTGGAGATGATATTTAATAAAATAAGTAGAGATCCACTAAAAGTTTTGTTTGGTTATCTTGCAATCCCGAGATAATCGTCTCCATGCTCCAAATCCATTTTAAAGCCATTTCAAAGGCATTTTGCGCATACATGAAATGAACACATTTTTCTCCAAAACTATAACACATGCAAGCTTGTCCTGTTTGGTGGAGATGATATTTAATAAAATAAGTAGAAATCCACTAAAAGTTTTGTTTGGTTATCTTGCAATCCCGAGATAATCGTCTCCATGCTCCAAATCCATTTTAAAGCCATTTTTAAGGCATTTCGCGCATACATGAAATGAACACATTTTTCTCCAAAACTATAACAGATGCAAGCTTGTCCTGTTTGGTGGAGATGATATTTAATAAAATAAGTAGAAATACACTAAAAGTTTTGTTTGGTTATCTTGCAATCCCGAGATAATCGTCTCCATGCTCCAAATCCATTTTATAGTCATTTTTAAGGCATTTCGCGCTTACATGAAATGAACACATTTTTCTCCAAAACTATAACAGATGCAAGCTTGTTCTGTTTGGTGGAGATGATATTTAATAAAATAAGTAGAAATCCACTAAAAGTTTTGTTTGGTTATCTTGCAATCCCGAGATAATCGTCTCCATGCTCCAAATACATTTTAAAGCCATTTCAAAGGCATTTTGCGCATACATGAAATGAACACATTTTTCTCCAAAACTATAACACATGCAAGCTTGTCCTGTTTGGTGGAGATGATATTTAATAAAATAAGTAGAAATCCACTAAAAGTTTTGTTTGGTTATCTTGCAATCCCGAGATAATCGTCTCCATGCTCCAAATCCATTTTAAAGCCATTTTTAAGGCATTTCGCGCATACATGAAATGAACACATTTTTCTCCAAAACTATAACAGATGCAAGCTTGTCCTGTTTGGTGGAGATGATATTTAATAAAATAAGTAGAAATCCACTAAAAGTTTTGTTTGGTTATCTTGCAATCCCGAGATAATCGTCTCCATGCTCCAAATCCATTTTAAAGCCATTTTTAAGGCATTTCGCCTATACATGAAATGAACACATTTTTCTCCAAAACTATAACAGATGCAAGCTTGTCCTGTTTGGTGGAGATAATATTTAATAAAATAAGTAGAAATCTACTAAAAGTTTCGTTTGTTTATATTGCCATCCTGAGATAATCGTCTCCATGCTCCAAATCCATTTTAAAGCCATTTCAAAGGCATTTTGCGCATACATGAAATGAACACATTTTTCTCCAAAACTATAACACATGCAAGCTTGTCCTGTTTGGTGGAGATGATATTTAATAAAATAAGTAGAAATCCACTAAAAGTTTTGTTTGGTTATCTTGCAATCCCGAGATAATCGTCTCCATGCTCCAAATCCATTTTAAAGCCATTTTTAAGGCATTTCGCGCATACATGAAATGAACACATTTTTCTCCAAAACTATAACAGATGCAAGCTTGTCCTGTTTGGTGGAGATAATATTTAATAAAAAAAGTAGAAATCTACTAAAAGTTTCGTTTGTTTATATTGCCATCCTGAGATAATCGTCTCCATGCTCCAAATCCATTTTAAAGCCATTTCAAAGGCATTTTGCGCATACATGAAATGAACACATTTTTCTCCAAAACTATAACACATGCAAGCTTGTCCTGTTTGGTGGAGATGATATTTAATAAAATAAGTAGAAATCCACTAAAAGTTTTGTTTGGTTATCTTGCAATCCCGAGATAATCGTCTCCATGTTCCAAATCCATTTTAAAGCCATTTTTAAGGCATTTCGCGCATACATGAAATGAACACATTTTTCTCCAAAACTATAACAGATGCAAGCTTGTCCTGTTTGGTGGAGATGATATTTAATAAAATAAGTAGAAATCCACTAAAAGTTTTGTTTGGTTATCTTGCAATCCCGAGATAATCGTCTCCATGCTCCAAATCCATTTTAAAGCCATTTTTAAGGCATTTCGCGCATACATGAAATGAACACATTTTTCTCCAAAACTATAACAGATGCAAGCGTGTCCTGTTTGGTGGAGATGATATTTAATAAAATAAGTAGAAATCCACTAAAAGTTTTGTTTGGTTATCTTGCAATCCCGAGATAATCGTCTCCATGCTCCAAATCCATTTTAAAGCCATTTTTAAGGCATTTCGCGCATACATGAAATGAACACATTTTTCTCCAAAACTATAACAGATGCAAGCTTGTCCTGTTTGGTGGAGATGATATTTAATAAAATAAGTAGAAATCCACTAAAAGTTTTGTTTGGTTATCTTGCAATCCCGAGATAATCGTCTCCATGCTCCAAATCCATTTTAAAGCCATTTTTAAGGCATTTCGCGCATACATGAAATGAACACATTTTTCTCCAAAACTATAACAGATGCAAGCTTGTCCTGTTTGGTGGAGATGATATTTAATAAAATAAGTAGAAATCCACTAAAAGTTTTGTTTGGTTATATTGCAATCCCGAGATAATCGTCTCCATGCTCCAAATCCATTTGAAAGCCATTTTTAAGGCATTTCGCGCATACATGAAATGAACACATTTTTCTCCAAAACTATAACAGATGCAAGCTTGTCCTGTTTGGTGGAGATGATATTTAATAAAATAAGTAGAAATCCACTAAAAGTTTTGATTGGTTATCTTGCAATCCCGAGATAATCGTCTCCATGCTCCAAATCCATTTTAAAGCCATTTTTAAGGCATTTCGCGCATACATGAAATGAACACATTTTTCTCCAAAACTATAACAGATGCAAGCTTGTCCTGTTTGGTGGAGATGATATTTAATAAAATAAGTAGAAATCCACTAAAAGTTTTGTTTGGTTATCTTGCAATCCCGAGATAATCGTCTCCATGCTCCAAATCCATTTTAAAGCCATTTTTAAGGCATTTCGCGCATACATGAAATGAACACATTTTTCTCCAAAACTATAACAGATGCAAGCTTGTCCTGTTTGGTGGAGATGATATTTAATAAAATAAGTAGAAATCCACTAAAAGTTTTGTTTGGTTATCTTGCAATCCCGAGATAATCGTCTCCATGCTCCAAATCCATTTTAAAGCCATTTTTAAGGCATTTCGCGCATACATGAAATGAACACATTTTTCTCCAAAACTATAACAGATGCAAGCTTGTCCTGTTTGGTGGAGATATTTAATAAAATAAGTAGAAATCTACTAAAAGTTTCGTTTGTTTATATTGCCATCCTGAGATAATCGTCTCCATGCTCCAAATCCATTTTAAAGCCATTTCAAAGGCATTTTGCGCATACATGAAATGAACACATATTTCTCCAAAACTATAACACATGCAAGCTTGTCCTGTTTGGTGGAGATGATATTTAATAAAATAAGTAGAAATCCACTAAAAGTTTTGTTTGGTTATCTTGCAATCCCGAGATAATCGTCTCCATGCTCCAAATCCATTTTAAAGCCATTTTTAAGGCATTTCGCGCATACATGAAATGAACACATTTTTCTCCAAAACTATAACAGATGCAAGCTTGTCCTGTTTGGTGGAGATGATATTTAATAAAATAAGTAGAAATCCACTAAAAGTTTTGTTTGGTTATCTTGCAATCCCGAGATAATCGTCTCCATGCTCCAAATCCATTTTAAAGCCATTTTTAAGGCATTTCGCACATACATGAAATGAACACATTTTTCTCCAAAACTATAACAGATGCAAGCTTGTCCTGTTTGGTGGAGATAATATTTAATAAAATAAGTAGAAATCTACTAAAAGTTTCGTTTGTTTATATTGCCATCCTGAGATAATCGTCTCCATGCTCCAAATCCATTTTAAAGCCATTTTTAAGGCATTTTGCGCATACATGAAATGAACACATTTTTCTCCAAAACTATAACACATGCAAGCTTGTCCTGTTTGGTGGAGATGATATTTAATAAAATAAGTAGAAATCCACTAAAAGTTTTGTTTGGTTATCTTGCAATCCCGAGATAATCGTCTCCATGCTCCAAATCCATTTTAAAGCCATTTTTAAGGCATTTCGCGCATACATGAAATGAACACATTTTTCTCCAAAACTATAACAGATGCAAGCTTGTCCTGTTTGGTGGAGATGATATTTAATAAAATAAGTAGAAATCCACTAAAAGTTTTGTTTGGTTATCTTGCAATCCCGAGATAATCGTCTCCATGCTCCAAATCCATTTTAAAGCCATTTTTAAGGCATTTCGCGCATACATGAAATGAACACATTTTTCTCCAAAACTATAACAGATGCAAGCTTGTCCTGTTTGGTGGAGATAATATTTAATAAAATAAGTAGAAATCTACTAAAAGTTTCGTTTGTTTATATTGCCATCCTGAGATAATCGTCTCCATGCTCCAAATCCATTTTAAAGCCATTTCAAAGGCATTTTGCGCATACATGAAATGAACACATTTTTCTCCAAAACTATAACACATGCAAGCTTGTCCTGTTTGGTGGAGATGATATTTAATAAAATAAGTAGAAATCCACTAAAAGTTTTGTTTGGTTATCTTGCAATCCCGAGATAATCGTCTCCATGCTCCAAATCCATTTTAAAGCCATTTTTAAGGCATTTCGCGCATACATGAAATGAACACATTTTTCTCCAAAACTATAACAGATGCAAGCTTGTCCTGTTTGGTGGAGATGATATTTAATAAAATAAGTAGAAATCCACTAAAAGTTTTGTTTGGTTATCTTGCAATCCCGAGATAATCGTCTCCATGCTCCAAATCCATTTTAAAGCCATTTTTAAGGCATTTCGCGCATACATGAAATGAACACATTTTTCTCCAAAACTATAACAGATGCAAGCTTGTCCTGTTTGGTGGAGATGATATTTAATAAAATAAGTAGAAATCCACTAAAAGTTTTGTTTGGTTATCTTGCAATCCCGAGATAATCGTCTCCATGCTCCAAATCCATTTTAAAGCCATTTTTAAGGCATTTCGCGCATACATGAAATGAACACATTTTTCTCCAAAACTATAACAGATGCAAGCTTGTCCTGTTTGGTGGAGATGATATTTAATAAAATAAGTAGAAATCCACTAAAAGTTTTGTTTGGTTATCTTGCAATCCCGAGATAATCGTCTCCATGCTCCAAATCCATTTTAAAGCCATTTTTAAGGCATTTCGCGCATACATGAAATGAACACATTTTTCTCCAAAACTATAACAGATGCAAGCTTGTCCTGTTTGGTGGAGATGATATTTAATAAAATAAGTAGAGATCCACTAAAAGTTTTGTTTGGTTATCTTGCAATCCCGAGATAATCGTCTCCATGCTCCAAATCCATTTTAAAGCCATTTCAAAGGCATTTTGCGCATACATGAAATGAACACATTTTTCTCCAAAACTATAACACATGCAAGCTTGTCCTGTTTGGTGGAGATGATATTTAATAAAATAAGTAGAAATCCACTAAAAGTTTTGTTTGGTTATCTTGCAATCCCGAGATAATCGTCTCCATGCTCCAAATCCATTTTAAAGCCATTTTTAAGGCATTTCGCGCATACATGAAATGAACACATTTTTCTCCAAAACTATAACAGATGCAAGCTTGTCCTGTTTGGTGGAGATAATATTTAATAAAATAAGTAGAAATCTACTAAAAGTTTCGTTTGTTTATATTGCCATCCTGAGATAATCGTCTCCATGCTCCAAATCCATTTTAAAGCCATTTCAAAGGCATTTTGCGCATACATGAAATGAACACATATTTCTCCAAAACTATAACACATGCAAGCTTGTCCTGTTTGGTGGAGATGATATTTAATAAAATAAGTAGAAATCCACTAAAAGTTTTGTTTGGTTATCTTGCAATCCCGAGATAATCGTCTCCATGCTCCAAATCCATTTTAAAGCCATTTTTAAGGCATTTCGCGCATACATGAAATGAACACATTTTTCTCCAAAACTATAACAGATGCAAGCTTGTCCTGTTTGGTGGAGATGATATTTAATAAAATAAGTAGAAATCCACTAAAAGTTTTGTTTGGTTATCTTGCAATCCCGAGATAATCGTCTCCATGCTCCAAATCCATTTTAAAGCCATTTTTAAGGCATTTCGCGCATACATGAAATGAACACATTTTTCTCCAAAACTATAACAGATGCAAGCTTGTCCTGTTTGGTGGAGATAATATTTAATAAAATAAGTAGAAATCTACTAAAAGTTTCGTTTGTTTATATTGCCATCCTGAGATAATCGTCTCCATGCTCCAAATCCATTTTAAAGCCATTTCAAAGGCATTTTGCGCATACATGAAATGAACACATTTTTCTCCAAAACTATAACACATGCAAGCTTGTCCTGTTTGGTGGAGATGATATTTAATAAAATAAGTAGAAATCCACTAAAAGTTTTGTTTGGTTATCTTGCAATCCCGAGATAATCGTCTCCATGCTCCAAATCCATTTTAAAGCCATTTTTAAGGCATTTCGCGCATACATGAAATGAACACATTTTTCTCCAAAACTATAACAGATGCAAGCTTGTCCTGTTTGGTGGAGATGATATTTAATAAAATAAGTAGAAATCCACTAAAAGTTTTGTTTGGTTATCTTGCAATCCCGAGATAATCGTCTCCATGCTCCAAATCCATTTTAAAGCCATTTTTAAGGCATTTCGCGCATACATGAAATGAACACATTTTTCTCCAAAACTATAACAGATGCAAGCTTGTCCTGTTTGGTGGAGATAATATTTAATAAAATAAGTAGAAATCTACTAAAAGTTTCGTTTGTTTATATTGCCATCCTGAGATAATCGTCTCCATGCTCCAAATCCATTTTAAAGCCATTTCAAAGGCATTTTGCGCATACATGAAATGAACACATTTTTCTCCAAAACTATAACACATGCAAGCTTGTCCTGTTTGGTGGAGATGATATTTAATAAAATAAGTAGAAATCCACTAAAAGTTTTGTTTGGTTATCTTGCAATCCCGAGATAATCGTCTCCATGCTCCATATCCATTTTAAAGCCATTTTTAAGGCATTTCGCGCATACATGAAATGAACACATTTTTCTCCAAAACTATAACAGATGCAAGCTTGTCCTGTTTGGTGGAGATGATATTTAATAAAATAAGTAGAAATCCACTAAAAGTTTTGTTTGGTTATCTTGCAATCCCGAGATAATCGTCTCCATGCTACAAATCCATTTTAAAGCCATTTTTAAGGCATTTCGCGCATACATGAAATGAACACATTTTTCTCCAAAACTATAACAGATGCAAGCTTGTCCTGTTTGGTGGAGATAATATTTAATAAAATAAGTAGAAATCTACTAAAAGTTTCGTTTGTTTATATTGCCATCCTGAGATAATCGTCTCCATGCTCCAAATCCATTTTAAAGCCATTTCAAAGGCATTTTGCGCATACATGAAATGAACACATTTTTCTCCAAAACTATAACACATGCAAGCTTGTCCTGTTTGGTGGAGATGATATTTAATAAAATAAGTAGAAATCCACTAAAAGTTTTGTTTGGTTATCTTGCAATCCCGAGATAATCGTCTCCATGCTCCAAATCCATTTTAAAGCCATTTTTAAGGCATTTCGCGCATACATGAAATGAACACATTTTTCTCCAAAACTATAACAGATGCAAGCTTGTCCTGTTTGGTGGAGATGATATTTAATAAAATAAGTAGAAATCCACTAAAAGTTTTGTTTGGTTATCTTGCAATCCCGAGATAATCGTCTCCATGCTCCAAATCCATTTTAAAGCCATTTTTAAGGCATTTCGCGCATACATGAAATGAACACATTTTTCTCCAAAACTATAACAGATGCAAGCTTGTCCTGTTTGGTGGAGATGATATTTAATAAAATAAGTAGAAATCCACTAAAAGTTTTGTTTGGTTATCTTGCAATCCCGAGATAATCGTCTCCATGCTCCAAATCCATTTTAAAGCCATTTTTAAGGCATTTCGCGCATACATGAAATGAACACATTTTTCTCCAAAACTATAACAGATGCAAGCTTGTCCTGTTTGGTGGAGATAATATTTAATAAAATAAGTAGAAATCTACTAAAAGTTTCGTTTGTTTATATTGCCATCCTGAGATAATCGTCTCCATGCTCCAAATCCATTTTAAAGCCATTTCAAAGGCATTTTGCGCATACATGAAATGAACACATTTTTCTCCAAAACTATAACACATGCAAGCTTGTCCTGTTTGGTGGAGATGATATTTAATAAAATAAGTAGAAATCCACTAAAAGTTTTGTTTGGTTATCTTGCAATCCCGAGATAATCGTCTCCATGCTCCATATCCATTTTAAAGCCATTTTTAAGGCATTTCGCGCATACATGAAATGAACACATTTTTCTCCAAAACTATAACAGATGCAAGCTTGTCCTGTTTGGTGGAGATGATATTTAATAAAATAAGTAGAAATCCACTAAAAGTTTTGTTTGGTTATCTTGCAATCCCGAGATAATCGTCTCCATGCTACAAATCCATTTTAAAGCCATTTTTAAGGCATTTCGCGCATACATGAAATGAACACATTTTTCTCCAAAACTATAACAGATGCAAGCTTGTCCTGTTTGGTGGAGATAATATTTAATAAAATAAGTAGAAATCTACTAAAAGTTTCGTTTGTTTATATTGCCATCCTGAGATAATCGTCTCCATGCTCCAAATCCATTTTAAAGCCATTTCAAAGGCATTTTGCGCATACATGAAATGAACACATTTTTCTCCAAAACTATAACACATGCAAGCTTGTCCTGTTTGGTGGAGATGATATTTAATAAAATAAGTAGAAATCCACTAAAAGTTTTGTTTGGTTATCTTGCAATCCCGAGATAATCGTCTCCATGCTACAAATCCATTTTAAAGCCATTTTTAAGGCATTTCGCGCATACATGAAATGAACACATTTTTCTCCAAAACTATAACAGATGCAAGCTTGTCCTGTTTGGTGGAGATGATATTTAATAAAATAAGTAGAAATCCACTAAAAGTTTTGTTTGGTTATCTTGCAATCCCGAGATAATCGTCTCCATGCTCCAAATCCATTTTAAAGCCATTTTTAAGGCATTTCGCGCATACATGAAATGAACACATTTTTCTCCAAAACTATAACAGATGCAAGCTTGTCCTGTTTGGTGGAGATGATATTTAATAAAATAAGTAGAAATCCACTAAAAGTTTTGTTTGGTTATCTTGCAATCCAGAGATAATCGTCTCCATGCTCCAAATCCATTTTAAAGCCATTTTTAAGGCATTTCGCGCATACATGAAATGAACACATTTTTCTCCAAAACTATAACAGATGCAAGCTTGTCCTGTTTGGTGGAGATGATATTTAATAAAATAAGTAGAAATCCACTAAAAGTTTTGTTTGGTTATCTTGCAATCCCGAGATAATCGTCTCCATGCTCCAAATCCATTTTAAAGCCATTTTTAAGGCATTTCGCGCATACATGAAATGAACACATTTTTCTCCAAAACTATAACAGATGCAAGCTTGTCCTGTTTGGTGGAGATGATATTTAATAAAATAAGTAGAGATCCACTAAAAGTTTTGTTTGGTTATCTTGCAATCCCGAGATAATCGTCTCCATGCTCCAAATCCATTTTAAAGCCATTTCAAAGGCATTTTGCGCATACATGAAATGAACACATTTTTCTCCAAAACTATAACACATGCAAGCTTGTCCTGTTTGGTGGAGATGATATTTAATAAAATAAGTAGAAATCCACTAAAAGTTTTGTTTGGTTATCTTGCAATCCCGAGATAATCGTCTCCATGCTCCAAATCCATTTTAAAGCCATTTTTAAGGCATTTCGCGCATACATGAAATGAACACATTTTTCTCCAAAACTATAACAGATGCAAGCTTGTCCTGTTTGGTGGAGATAATATTTAATAAAATAAGTAGAAATCTACTAAAAGTTTCGTTTGTTTATATTGCCATCCTGAGATAATCGTCTCCATGCTCCAAATCCATTTTAAAGCCATTTCAAAGGCATTTTGCGCATACATGAAATGAACACATATTTCTCCAAAACTATAACACATGCAAGCTTGTCCTGTTTGGTGGAGATGATATTTAATAAAATAAGTAGAAATCCACTAAAAGTTTTGTTTGGTTATCTTGCAATCCCGAGATAATCGTCTCCATGCTCCAAATCCATTTTAAAGCCATTTTTAAGGCATTTCGCGCATACATGAAATGAACACATTTTTCTCCAAAACTATAACAGATGCAAGCTTGTCCTGTTTGGTGGAGATGATATTTAATAAAATAAGTAGAAATCCACTAAAAGTTTTGTTTGGTTATCTTGCAATCCCGAGATAATCGTCTCCATGCTCCAAATCCATTTTAAAGCCATTTTTAAGGCATTTCGCGCATACATGAAATGAACACATTTTTCTCCAAAACTATAACAGATGCAAGCTTGTCCTGTTTGGTGGAGATAATATTTAATAAAATAAGTAGAAATCTACTAAAAGTTTCGTTTGTTTATATTGCCATCCTGAGATAATCGTCTCCATGCTCCAAATCCATTTTAAAGCCATTTCAAAGGCATTTTGCGCATACATGAAATGAACACATTTTTCTCCAAAACTATAACACATGCAAGCTTGTCCTGTTTGGTGGAGATGATATTTAATAAAATAAGTAGAAATCCACTAAAAGTTTTGTTTGGTTATCTTGCAATCCCGAGATAATCGTCTCCATGCTCCAAATCCATTTTAAAGCCATTTTTAAGGCATTTCGCGCATACATGAAATGAACACATTTTTCTCCAAAACTATAACAGATGCAAGCTTGTCCTGTTTGGTGGAGATGATATTTAATAAAATAAGTAGAAATCCACTAAAAGTTTTGTTTGGTTATCTTGCAATCCCGAGATAATCGTCTCCATGCTCCAAATCCATTTTAAAGCCATTTTTAAGGCATTTCGCGCATACATGAAATGAACACATTTTTCTCCAAAACTATAACAGATGCAAGCTTGTCCTGTTTGGTGGAGATAATATTTAATAAAATAAGTAGAAATCTACTAAAAGTTTCGTTTGTTTATATTGCCATCCTGAGATAATCGTCTCCATGCTCCAAATCCATTTTAAAGCCATTTCAAAGGCATTTTGCGCATACATGAAATGAACACATTTTTCTCCAAAACTATAACACATGCAAGCTTGTCCTGTTTGGTGGAGATGATATTTAATAAAATAAGTAGAAATCCACTAAAAGTTTTGTTTGGTTATCTTGCAATCCCGAGATAATCGTCTCCATGCTCCATATCCATTTTAAAGCCATTTTTAAGGCATTTCGCGCATACATGAAATGAACACATTTTTCTCCAAAACTATAACAGATGCAAGCTTGTCCTGTTTGGTGGAGATGATATTTAATAAAATAAGTAGAAATCCACTAAAAGTTTTGTTTGGTTATCTTGCAATCCCGAGATAATCGTCTCCATGCTACAAATCCATTTTAAAGCCATTTTTAAGGCATTTCGCGCATACATGAAATGAACACATTTTTCTCCAAAACTATAACAGATGCAAGCTTGTCCTGTTTGGTGGAGATAATATTTAATAAAATAAGTAGAAATCTACTAAAAGTTTCGTTTGTTTATATTGCCATCCTGAGATAATCGTCTCCATGCTCCAAATCCATTTTAAAGCCATTTCAAAGGCATTTTGCGCATACATGAAATGAACACATTTTTCTCCAAAACTATAACACATGCAAGCTTGTCCTGTTTGGTGGAGATGATATTTAATAAAATAAGTAGAAATCCACTAAAAGTTTTGTTTGGTTATCTTGCAATCCCGAGATAATCGTCTCCATGCTCCAAATCCATTTTAAAGCCATTTTTAAGGCATTTCGCGCATACATGAAATTAACACATTTTTCTCCAAAACTATAACAGATGCAAGCTTGTCCTGTTTGGTGGAGATGATATTTAATAAAATAAGTAGAAATCCACTAAAAGTTTTGTTTGGTTATCTTGCAATCCCGAGATAATCGTCTCCATGCTCCAAATCCATTTTAAAGCCATTTTTAAGGCATTTCGCGCATACATGAAATGAACACATTTTTCTCCAAAACTATAACAGATGCAAGCTTGTCCTGTTTGGTGGAGATGATATTTAATAAAATAAGTAGAAATCCACTAAAAGTTTTGTTTGGTTATCTTGCAATCCCGAGATAATCGTCTCCATGCTCCAAATCCATTTTAAAGCCATTTTTAAGGCATTTCGCGCATACATGAAATGAACACATTTTTCTCCAAAACTATAACAGATGCAAGCTTGTCCTGTTTGGTGGAGATGATATTTAATAAAATAAGTAGAGATCCACTAAAAGTTTTGTTTGGTTATCTTGCAATCCCGAGATAATCGTCTCCATGCTCCAAATCCATTTTAAAGCCATTTCAAAGGCATTTTGCGCATACATGAAATGAACACATTTTTCTCCAAAACTATCACATGCAAGCTTGTCCTGTTTGGTGGAGATGATATTTAATAAAATAAGTAGAAATCCACTAAAAGTTTTGTTTGGTTATCTTGCAATCCCGAGATAATCGTCTCCATGCTCCAAATCCATTTTAAAGCCATTTTTAAGGCATTTCGCGCATACATGAAATGAACACATTTTTCTCCAAAACTATAACAGATGCAAGCTTGTCCTGTTTGGTGGAGATAATATTTAATAAAATAAGTAGAAATCTAATAAAAGTTTCGTTTGTTTGTATTGCCATCCTGAGATAATCGTCTCCATGCTCCAAATCCATTTTAAAGCCATTTCAAAGGCATTTTGCGCATACATGAAATGAACACATTTTTCTCCAAAACTATAACACATGCAAGCTTGTCCTGTTTGGTGGAGATGATATTTAATAAAATAAGTAGAAATCCACTAAAAGTTTTGTTTGGTTATCTTGCAATCCCGAGATAATCGTCTCCATGCTCCAAATCCATTTTAAAGCCATTTTTAAGGCATTTCGCGCATACATGAAATGAACACATTTTTCTCCAAAACTATAACAGATGCAAGCTTGTCCTGTTTGGTGGAGATAATATTTAATAAAATAAGTAGAAATCTACTAAAAGTTTTGTTTGTTTATATTGCCATCCTGAGATAATCGTCTCCATGCTCCAAATCCATTTTAAAGCCATTTCAAAGGCATTTTGCGCATACATGAAATGAACACATTTTTCTCCAAAACTATAACACATGCAAGCTTGTCCTGTTTGGTGGAGATGATATTTAATAAAATAAGTAGAAATCCACTAAAAGTTTTGTTTGGTTATCTTGCAATCCCGAGATAATCGTCTCCATGCTCCATATCCATTTTAAAGCCATTTTTAAGGCATTTCGCGCATACATGAAATGAACACATTTTTCTCCAAAACTATAACAGATGCAAGCTTGTCCTGTTTGGTGGAGATGATATTTAATAAAATAAGTAGAAATCCACTAAAAGTTTTGTTTGGTTATCTTGCAATCCCGAGATAATAGTCTCCATGCTCCAAATCCATTTTAAAGCCATTTTTAAGGCATTTCGCGCAAACATGAAATGAACACATTTTTCTCCAAAACTATAACAGATGCAAGCTTGTCCTGTTTGGTGGAGATAATATTTAATAAAATAAGTAGAAATCTACTAAAAGTTTCGTTTGTTTATATTGCCATCCTGAGATAATCGTCTCCATGCTCCAAATCCATTTTAAAGCCATTTCAAAGGCATTTTGCGCATACATGAAATGAACACATTTTTCTCCAAAACTTTAACACATGCAAGCTTGTCCTGTTTGGTGGAGATGATATTTAATAAAATAAGTAGAAATCCACTAAAAGTTTTGTTTGGTTATCTTGCAATCCCGAGATAATCGTCTCCATGCTCCAAATCCATTTTAAAGCCATTTTTAAGGCATTTCGCGCATACATGAAATTAACACATTTTTCTCCAAAACTATAACAGATGCAAGCTTGTCCTGTTTGGTGGAGATGATATTTAATAAAATAAGTAGAAATCCACTAAAAGTTTTGTTTGGTTATCTTGCAATCCCGAGATAATCGTCTCCATGCTCCAAATCCATTTTAAAGCCATTTTTAAGGCATTTCGCGCATACATGAAATGAACACATTTTTCTCCAAAACTATAACAGATGCAAGCTTGTCCTGTTTGGTGGAGATAATATTTAATAAAATAAGTAGAAATCTACTAAAAGTTTCGTTTGTTTATATTGCCATCCTGAGATAATCGTCTCCATGCTCCAAATCCATTTTAAAGCCATTTCAAAGGCATTTTGCGCATACATGAAATGAACACATTTTTCTCCAAAACTATAACACATGCAAGCTTGTCCTGTTTGGTGGAGATGATATTTAATAAAATAAGTAGAAATCCACTAAAAGTTTTGTTTGGTTATCTTGCAATCCCGAGATAATCGTCTCCATGCTCCAAATCCATTTTAAAGCCATTTTTAAGGCATTTCGCGCATACATGAAATGAACACATTTTTCTCCAAAACTATAACAGATGCAAGCTTGTCCTGTTTGGTGGAGATGATATTTAATAAAATAAGTAGAAATCCACTAAAAGTTTTGTTTGGTTATCTTGCAATCCCGAGATAATCGTCTCCATGCTCCAAATCCATTTTAAAGCCATTTTTAAGGCATTTCGCGCATACATGAAATGAACACATTTTTCTCCAAAACTATAACAGATGCAAGCTTGTCCTGTTTGGTGGAGATAATATTTAATAAAATAAGTAGAAATCTACTAAAAGTTTCGTTTGTTTATATTGCCATCCTGAGATAATCGTCTCCATGCTCCAAATCCATTTTAAAGCCATTTCAAAGGCATTTTGCGCATACATGAAATGAACACATTTTTCTCCAAAACTATAACACATGCAAGCTTGTCCTGTTTGGTGGAGATGATATTTAATAAAATAAGTAGAAATCCACTAAAAGTTTTGTTTGGTTATCTTGCAATCCCGAGATAATCGTCTCCATGCTCCAAATCCATTTTAAAGCCATTTTTAAGGCATTTCGCGCATACATGAAATGAACACATTTTTCTCCAAAACTATAACAGATGCAAGCTTGTCCTGTTTGGTGGAGATGATATTTAATAAAATAAGTAGAAATCCACTAAAAGTTTTGTTTGGTTATCTTGCAATCCCGAGATAATCGTCTCCATGCTCCAAATCCATTTTAAAGCCATTTTTAAGGCATTTCGCGCATACATGAAATGAACACATTTTTCTCCAAAACTATAACAGATGCAAGCTTGTCCTGTTTGGTGGAGATGATATTTAATAAAATAAGTAGAAATCCAGTAAAAGTTTTGTTTGGTTATCTTGCAATCCCGAGATAATCGTCTCCATGCTCCAAATCCATTTTAAAGCCATTTTTAAGGCATTTCGCGCATACATGAAATGAACACATTTTTCTCCAAAACTATAACAGATGCAAGCTTGTCCTGTTTGGTGGAGATGATATTTAATAAAATAAGTAGAGATCCACTAAAAGTTTTGTTTGGTTATCTTGCAATCCCGAGATAATCGTCTCCATGCTCCAAATCCATTTTAAAGCCATTTCAAAGGCATTTTGCGCATACATGAAATGAACACATTTTTCTCCAAAACTATAACACATGCAAGCTTGTCCTGTTTGGTGGAGATGATATTTAATAAAATAAGTAGAAATCCACTAAAAGTTTTGTTTGGTTATCTTGCAATCCCGAGATAATCGTCTCCATGCTCCAAATCCATTTTAAAGCCATTTTTAAGGCATTTCGCGCATACATGAAATGAACACATTTTTCTCCAAAACTATAACAGATGCAAGCTTGTCCTGTTTGGTGGAGATAATATTTAATAAAATAAGTAGAAATCTACTAAAAGTTTCGTTTGTTTATATTGCCATCCTGAGATAATCGTCTCCATGCTCCAAATCCATTTTAAAGCCATTTCAAAGGCATTTTGCGCATACATGAAATGAACACATATTTCTCCAAAACTATAACACATGCAAGCTTGTCCTGTTTGGTGGAGATGATATTTAATAAAATAAGTAGAAATCCACTAAAAGTTTTGTTTGGTTATCTTGCAATCCCGAGATAATCGTCTCCATGCTCCAAATCCATTTTAAAGCCATTTTTAAGGCATTTCGCGCATACATGAAATGAACACATTTTTCTCCAAAACTATAACAGATGCAAGCTTGTCCTGTTTGGTGGAGATGATATTTAATAAAATAAGTAGAAATCCACTAAAAGTTTTGTTTGGTTATCTTGCAATCCCGAGATAATCGTCTCCATGCTCCAAATCCATTTTAAAGCCATTTTTAAGGCATTTCGCGCATACATGAAATGAACACATTTTTCTCCAAAACTATAACAGATGCAAGCTTGTCCTGTTTGGTGGAGATAATATTTAATAAAATAAGTAGAAATCTACTAAAAGTTTCGTTTGTTTATATTGCCATCCTGAGATAATCGTCTCCATGCTCCAAATCCATTTTAAAGCCATTTCAAAGGCATTTTGCGCATACATGAAATGAACACATTTTTCTCCAAAACTATAACACATGCAAGCTTGTCCTGTTTGGTGGAGATGATATTTAATAAAATAAGTAGAAATCCACTAAAAGTTTTGTTTGGTTATCTTGCAATCCCGAGATAATCGTCTCCATGCTCCAAATCCATTTTAAAGCCATTTTTAAGGCATTTCGCGCATACATGAAATGAACACATTTTTCTCCAAAACTATAACAGATGCAAGCTTGTCCTGTTTGGTGGAGATGATATTTAATAAAATAAGTAGAAATCCACTAAAAGTTTTGTTTGGTTATCTTGCAATCCCGAGAAAATCGTCTCCATGCTCCAAATCCATTTTAAAGCCATTTTTAAGGCATTTCGCGCATACATGAAATGAACACATTTTTCTCCAAAACTATAACAGATGCAAGCTTGTCCTGTTTGGTGGAGATAATATTTAATAAAATAAGTAGAAATCTACTAAAAGTTTCGTTTGTTTATATTGCCATCCTGAGATAATCGTCTCCATGCTCCAAATCCATTTTAAAGCCATTTCAAAGGCATTTTGCGCATACATGAAATGAACACATTTTTCTCCAAAACTATAACACATGCAAGCTTGTCCTGTTTGGTGGAGATGATATTTAATAAAATAAGTAGAAATCCACTAAAAGTTTTGTTTGGTTATCTTGCAATCCCGAGATAATCGTCTCCATGCTCCAAATCCATTTTAAAGCCATTTTTAAGGCATTTCGCGCATACATGAAATTAACACATTTTTCTCCAAAACTATAACAGATGCAAGCTTGTCCTGTTTGGTGGAGATGATATTTAATAAAATAAGTAGAAATCCACTAAAAGTTTTGTTTGGTTATCTTGCAATCCCGAGATAATCGTCTCCATGCTCCAAATCCATTTTAAAGCCATTTTTAAGGCATTTCGCGCATACATGAAATGAACACATTTTTCTCCAAAACTATAACAGATGCAAGCTTGTCCTGTTTGGTGGAGATGATATTTAATAAAATAAGTAGAAATCCACTAAAAGTTTTGTTTGGTTATCTTGCAATCCCGAGATAATCGTCTCCATGCTCCAAATCCATTTTAAAGCCATTTTTAAGGCATTTCGCGCATACATGAAATGAACACATTTTTCTCCAAAACTATAACAGATGCAAGCTTGTCCTGTTTGGTGGAGATGATATTTAATAAAATAAGTAGAGATCCACTAAAAGTTTTGTTTGGTTATCTTGCAATCCCGAGATAATCGTCTCCATGCTCCAAATCCATTTTAAAGCCATTTCAAAGGCATTTTGCGCATACATGAAATGAACACATTTTTCTCCAAAACTATAACACATGCAAGCTTGTCCTGTTTGGTGGAGATGATATTTAATAAAATAAGTAGAAATCCACTAAAAGTTTTGTTTGGTTATCTTGCAATCCCGAGATAATCGTCTCCATGCTCCAAATCCATTTTAAAGCCATTTTTAAGGCATTTCGCGCATACATGAAATGAACACATTTTTCTCCAAAACTATAACAGATGCAAGCTTGTCCTGTTTGGTGGAGATAATATTTAATAAAATAAGTAGAAATCTACTAAAAGTTTCGTTTGTTTATATTGCCATCCTGAGATAATCGTCTCCATGCTCCAAATCCATTTTAAAGCCATTTCAAAGGCATTTTGCGCATACATGAAATGAACACATTTTTCTCCAAAACTATAACACATGCAAGCTTGTCCTGTTTGGTGGAGATGATATTTAATAAAATAAGTAGAAATCCACTAAAAGTTTTGTTTGGTTATCTTGCAATCCCGAGATAATCGTCTCCATGCTCCAAATCCATTTTAAAGCCATTTTTAAGGCATTTCGCGCATACATGAAATGAACACATTTTTCTCCAAAACTATAACAGATGCAAGCTTGTCCTGTTTGGTGGAGATGATATTTAATAAAATAAGTAGAAATCCACTAAAAGTTTTGTTTGGTTATCTTGCAATCCCGAGATAATCGTCTCCATGCTCCAAATCCATTTTAAAGCCATTTTTAAGGCATTTCGCGCATACATGAAATGAACACATTTTTCTCCAAAACTATAACAGATGCAAGCTTGTCCTGTTTGGTGGAGATGATATTTAATAAAATAAGTAGAAATCCACTAAAAGTTTTGTTTGGTTATCTTGCAATCCCGAGATAATCGTCTCCATGCTCCAAATCCATTTTATAGTCATTTTTAAGGCATTTCGCGCATACATGAAATGAACACATTTTTCTCCAAAACTATAACAGATGCAAGCTTGTCCTGTTTGGTGGAGATGATATTTAATAAAATAAGTAGAAATCCACTAAAAGTTTTGTTTGGTTATCTTGCAATCCCGAGATAATCGTCTCCATGCTCCAAATCCATTTTAAAGCCATTTCAAAGGCATTTTGCGCATACATGAAATGAACACATTTTTCTCCAAAACTATAACACATGCAAGCTTGTCCTGTTTGGTGGAGATGATATTTAATAAAATAAGTAGAAATCCACTAAAAGTTTTGTTTGGTTATCTTGCAATCCCGAGATAATCGTCTCCATGCTCCAAATCCATTTTAAAGCCATTTTTAAGGCATTTCGCGCATACATGAAATGAACACATTTTTCTCCAAAACTATAACAGATGCAAGCTTGTCCTGTTTGGTGGAGATAATATTTAATAAAATAAGTAGAAATCTACTAAAAGTTTCGTTTGTTTATATTGCCATCCTGAGATAATCGTCTCCATGCTCCAAATCCATTTTAAAGCCATTTCAAAGGCATTTTGCGCATACATGAAATGAACACATTTTTCTCCAAAACTATAACACATGCAAGCTTGTCCTGTTTGGTGGAGATGATATTTAATAAAATAAGTAGAAATCCACTAAAAGTTTTGTTTGGTTATCTTGCAATCCCGAGATAATCGTCTCCATGCTCCAAATCCATTTTAAAGCCATTTTTAAGGCATTTCGCGCATACATGAAATGAACACATTTTTCTCCAAAACTATAACAGATGCAAGCTTGTCCTGTTTGGTGGAGATGATATTTAATAAAATAAGTAGAAATCCACTAAAAGTTTTGTTTGGTTATCTTGCAATCCCGAGATAATCGTCTCCATGCTCCAAATCCATTTTAAAGCCATTTTTAAGGCATTTCGCGCATACATGAAATGAACACATTTTTCTCCAAAACTATAACAGATGCAAGCTTGTCCTGTTTGGTGGAGATGATATTTAATAAAATAAGTAGAAATCCACTAAAAGTTTTGTTTGGTTATCTTGCAATCCCGAGATAATCGTCTCCATGCTCCAAATCCATTTTATAGTCATTTTTAAGGCATTTCGCGCATACATGAAATGAACACATTTTTCTCCAAAACTATAACAGATGCAAGCTTGTCCTGTTTGGTGGAGATGATATTTAATAAAATAAGTAGAAATCCACTAAAAGTTTTGTTTGGTTATCTTGCAATCCCGAGATAATCGTCTCCATGCTCCAAATCCATTTTAAAGCCATTTTTAAGGCATTTCGCGCATACATGAAATGAACACATTTTTCTCCAAAACTATAACAGATGCAAGCTTGTCCTGTTTGGTGGAGATGATATTTAATAAAATAAGTAGAAATCCACTAAAAGTTTTGTTTGGTTATCTTGCAATCCCGAGATAATCGTCTCCATGCTCCAAATCCATTTTAAAGCCATTTTTAAGGCATTTCGCGCATACATGAAATGAACACATTTTTCTCCAAAACTATAACACATGCAAGCTTGTCCTGTTTGGTGGAGATGATATTTAATAAAATAAGTAGAAATCCACTAAAAGTTTTGTTTGGTTATCTTGCAATCCCGAGATAATCGTCTCCATGCTCCAAATCCATTTTAAAGCCATTTTTAAGGCATTTCGCGCATACATGAAATGAACACATTTTTCTCCAAAACTATAACAGATGCAAGCTTGTCCTGGTTGGTGGAGATGATATTTAATAAAATAAGTAGAAATCCACTAAAAGTTTTGTTTGGTTATCTTGCAATCCCGAGATAATCGTCTCCATGCTCCAAATCCATTTTAAAGCCATTTTTAAGGCATTTCGCGCATACATGAAATGAACACATTTTTCTCCAAAACTATAACAGATGCAAGCTTGTCCTGTTTGGTGGAGATGATATTTAATAAAATAAGTAGAAATCCACTAAAAGTTTTGTTTGGTTATCTTGCAATCCCGAGATAATCGTCTCCATGCTCCAAATCCATTTTATAGTCATTTTTAAGGCATTTCGCGCATACATGAAATGAGCACATTTTTCTCCAAAACTATAACAGATGCAAGCTTGTCCTGTTTGGTGGAGATGATATTTAATAAAATAAGTAGAAATCCACTAAAAGTTTTGTTTGGTTATCTTGCAATCCCGAGATAATCGTCTCCATGCTCCAAATCCATTTTAAAGCCATTTCAAAGGCATTTTGCGCATACATGAAATGAACACATTTTTCTCCAAAACTATAACACATGCAAGCTTGTCCTGTTTGGTGGAGATGATATTTAATAAAATAAGTAGAAATCCACTAAAAGTTTTGTTTGGTTATCTTGCAATCCCGAGATAATCGTCTCCATGCTCCAAATCCATTTTAAAGCCATTTTTAAGGCATTTCGCGCATACATGAAATGAACACATTTTTCTCCAAAACTATAACAGATGCAAGCTTGTCCTGTTTGGTGGAGATAATATTTAATAAAATAAGTAGAAATCTACTAAAAGTTTCGTTTGTTTATATTGCCATCCTGAGATAATCGTCTCCATGCTCCAAATCCATTTTAAAGCCATTTCAAAGGCATTTTGCGCATACATGAAATGAACACATTTTTCTCCAAAACTATAACACATGCAAGCTTGTCCTGTTTGGTGGAGATGATATTTAATAAAATAAGTAGAAATCCACTAAAAGTTTTGTTTGGTTATCTTGCAATCCCGAGATAATCGTCTCCATGCTCCAAATCCATTTTAAAGCCATTTTTAAGGCATTTCGCGCATACATGAAATGAACACATTTTTCTCCAAAACTATAACAGATGCAAGCTTGTCCTGTTTGGTGGAGATGATATTTAATAAAATAAGTAGAAATCCACTAAAAGTTTTGTTTGGTTATCTTGCAATCCCGAGATAATCGTCTCCATGCTCCAAATCCATTTTAAAGCCATTTTTAAGGCATTTCGCGCATACATGAAATGAACACATTTTTCTCCAAAACTATAACAGATGCAAGCTTGTCCTGTTTGGTGGAGATGATATTTAATAAAATAAGTAGAAATCCACTAAAAGTTTTGTTTGGTTATCTTGCAATCCCGAGATAATCGTCTCCATGCTCCAAATCCATTTTAAAGCCATTTTTAAGGCATTTCGCGCATACATGAAATGAACACATTTTTCTCCAAAACTATAACAGATGCAAGCTTGTCCTGTTTGGTGGAGATAATATTTAATAAAATAGGTAGAAATCTACTAAAAGTTTCGTTTGTTTATATTGCCATCCTGAGATAATCGTCTCCATGCTCCAAATCCATTTTAAAGCCATTTCAAAGGCATTTTGCGCATACATGAAATGAACACATTTTTCTCCAAAACTATAACACATGCAAGCTTGTCCTGTTTGGTGGAGATGATATTTAATAAAATAAGTAGAAATCCACTAAAAGTTTTGTTTGGTTATCTTGCAATCCCGAGATAATCGTCTCCATGCTCCAAATCCATTTTAAAGCCATTTTTAAGGCATTTCGCGCATACATGAAATGAACACATTTTTCTCCAAAACTATAACACATGCAAGCTTGTCCTGTTTGGTGGAGATGATATTTAATAAAATAAGTAGAAATCCACTAAAAGTTTTGTTTGGTTATCTTGCAATCCCGAGATAATCGTCTCCATGCTCCATATCCATTTTAAAGCCATTTTTAAGGCATTTCGCGCATACATGAAATGAACACATTTTTCTCCAAAACTATAACAGATGCAAGCTTGTCCTGTTTGGTGGAGATGATATTTAATAAAATAAGTAGAAATCCACTAAAAGTTTTGTTTGGTTATCTTGCAATCCCGAGATAATCGTCTCCATGCTCCAAATCCATTTTAAAGCCATTTTTAAGGCATTTCGCGCATACATGAAATGAACACATTTTTCTCCAAAACTATAACAGATGCAAGCTTGTCCTGTTTGGTGGAGATAATATTTAATAAAATAAGTAGAAATCTACTAAAAGTTTCGTTTGTTTATATTGCCATCCTGAGATAATCGTCTCCATGCTCCAAATCCATTTTAAAGCCATTTCAAAGGCATTTTGCGCATACATGAAATGAACACATTTTTCTCCAAAACTATAACACATGCAAGCTTGTCCTGTTTGGTGGAGATGATATTTAATAAAATAAGTAGAAATCCACTAAAAGTTTTGTTTGGTTATCTTGCAATCCCGAGATAATCGTCTCCATGCTCCAAATCCATTTTAAAGCCATTTTTAAGGCATTTCGCGCATACATGAAATTAACACATTTTTCTCCAAAACTATAACAGATGCAAGCTTGTCCTGTTTGGTGGAGATGATATTTAATAAAATAAGTAGAAATCCACTAAAAGTTTTGTTTGGTTATCTTGCAATCCCGAGATAATCGTCTCCATGCTCCAAATCCATTTTAAAGCCATTTTTAAGGCATTTTGCGCATACATGAAATGAACACATTTTTCTCCAAAACTATAACACATGCAAGCTTGTCCTGTTTGGTGGAGATGATATTTAATAAAATAAGTAGAAATCCACTAAAAGTTTTGTTTGGTTATCTTGCAATCCCGAGATAATCGTCTCCATGCTCCATATCCATTTTAAAGCCATTTTTAAGGCATTTCGCGCATACATGAAATGAACACATTTTTCTCCAAAACTATAACAGATGCAAGCTTGTCCTGTTTGGTGGAGATGATATTTAATAAAATAAGTAGAAATCCACTAAAAGTTTTGTTTGGTTATCTTGCAATCCCGAGAAAATCGTCTCCATGCTCCAAATCCATTTTAAAGCCATTTTTAAGGCATTTCGCGCATACATGAAATGAACACATTTTTCTCCAAAACTATAACAGATGCAAGCTTGTCCTGTTTGGTGGAGATAATATTTAATAAAATAAGTAGAAATCTACTAAAAGTTTCGTTTGTTTATATTGCCATCCTGAGATAATCGTCTCCATGCTCCAAATCCATTTTAAAGCCATTTCAAAGGCATTTTGCGCATACATGAAATGAACACATTTTTCTCCAAAACTATAACACATGCAAGCTTGTCCTGTTTGGTGGAGATGATATTTAATAAAATAAGTAGAAATCCACTAAAAGTTTTGTTTGGTTATCTTGCAATCCCGAGATAATCGTCTCCATGCTCCAAATCCATTTTAAAGCCATTTTTAAGGCATTTCGCGCATACATGAAATTACCACATTTTTCTCCAAAACTATAACAGATGCAAGCTTGTCCTGTTTGGTGGAGATGATATTTAATAAAATAAGTAGAAATCCACTAAAAGTTTTGTTTGGTTATCTTGCAATCCCGAGATAATCGTCTCCATGCTCCAAATCCATTTTAAAGCCATTTTTAAGGCATTTCGCGCATACATGAAATGAACACATTTTTCTCCAAAACTATAACAGATGCAAGCTTGTCCTGTTTGGTGGAGATGATATTTAATAAAATAAGTAGAAATCCACTAAAAGTTTTGTTTGGTTATCTTGCAATCCCGAGATAATCGTCTCCATGCTCCAAATCCATTTTAAAGCCATTTTTAAGGCATTTCGCGCATACATGAAATGAACACATTTTTCTCCAAAACTATAACAGATGCAAGCTTGTCCTGTTTGGTGGAGATGATATTTAATAAAATAAGTAGAGATCCACTAAAAGTTTTGTTTGGTTATCTTGCAATCCCGAGATAATCGTCTCCATGCTCCAAATCCATTTTAAAGCCATTTCAAAGGCATTTTGCGCATACATGAAATGAACACATTTTTCTCCAAAACTATAACACATGCAAGCTTGTCCTGTTTGGTGGAGATGATATTTAATAAAATAAGTAGAAATCCACTAAAAGTTTTGTTTGGTTATCTTGCAATCCCGAGATAATCGTCTCCATGCTCCAAATCCATTTTAAAGCCATTTTTAAGGCATTTCGCGCATACATGAAATGAACACATTTTTCTCCAAAACTATAACAGATGCAAGCTTGTCCTGTTTGGTGGAGATAATATTTAATAAAATAAGTAGAAATCTACTAAAAGTTTCGTTTGTTTATATTGCCATCCTGAGATAATCGTCTCCATGCTCCAAATCCATTTTAAAGCCATTTCAAAGGCATTTTGCGCATACATGAAATGAACACATTTTTCTCCAAAACTATAACACATGCAAGCTTGTCCTGTTTGGTGGAGATGATATTTAATAAAATAAGTAGAAATCCACTAAAAGTTTTGTTTGGTTATCTTGCAATCCCGAGATAATCGTCTCCATGCTCCAAATCCATTTTAAAGCCATTTTTAAGGCATTTCGCGCATACATGAAATGAACACATTTTTCTCCAAAACTATAACAGATGCAAGCTTGTCCTGTTTGGTGGAGATGATATTTAATAAAATAAGTAGAAATCCACTAAAAGTTTTGTTTGGTTATCTTGCAATCCCGAGATAATCGTCTCCATGCTCCAAATCCATTTTAAAGCCATTTTTAAGGCATTTCGCGCATACATGAAATGAACACATTTTTCTCCAAAACTATAACAGATGCAAGCTTGTCCTGTTTGGTGGAGATGATATTTAATAAAATAAGTAGAAATCCACTAAAAGTTTTGTTTGGTTATCTTGCAATCCCGAGATAATCGTCTCCATGCTCCAAATCCATTTTATAGTCATTTTTAAGGCATTTCGCGCATACATGAAATGAACACATTTTTCTCCAAAACTATAACAGATGCAAGCTTGTCCTGTTTGGTGGAGATGATATTTAATAAAATAAGTAGAAATCCACTAAAAGTTTTGTTTGGTTATCTTGCAATCCCGAGATAATCGTCTCCATGCTCCAAATCCATTTTAAAGCCATTTCAAAGGCATTTTGCGCATACATGAAATGAACACATTTTTCTCCAAAACTATAACACATGCAAGCTTGTCCTGTTTGGTGGAGATGATATTTAATAAAATAAGTAGAAATCCACTAAAAGTTTTGTTTGGTTATCTTGCAATCCCGAGATAATCGTCTCCATGCTCCAAATCCATTTTAAAGCCATTTTTAAGGCATTTCGCGCATACATGAAATGAACACATTTTTCTCCAAAACTATAACAGATGCAAGCTTGTCCTGTTTGGTGGAGATAATATTTAATAAAATAAGTAGAAATCTACTAAAAGTTTCGTTTGTTTATATTGCCATCCTGAGATAATCGTCTCCATGCTCCAAATCCATTTTAAAGCCATTTCAAAGGCATTTTGCGCATACATGAAATGAACACATTTTTCTCCAAAACTATAACACATGCAAGCTTGTCCTGTTTGGTGGAGATGATATTTAATAAAATAAGTAGAAATCCACTAAAAGTTTTGTTTGGTTATCTTGCAATCCCGAGATAATCGTCTCCATGCTCCAAATCCATTTTAAAGCCATTTTTAAGGCATTTCGCGCATACATGAAATGAACACATTTTTCTCCAAAACTATAACAGATGCAAGCTTGTCCTGTTTGGTGGAGATGATATTTAATAAAATAAGTAGAAATCCACTAAAAGTTTTGTTTGGTTATCTTGCAATCCCGAGATAATCGTCTCCATGCTCCAAATCCATTTTAAAGCCATTTTTAAGGCATTTCGCGCATACATGAAATGAACACATTTTTCTCCAAAACTATAACAGATGCAAGCTTGTCCTGTTTGGTGGAGATGATATTTAATAAAATAAGTAGAAATCCACTAAAAGTTTTGTTTGGTTATCTTGCAATCCCGAGATAATCGTCTCCATGCTCCAAATCCATTTTATAGTCATTTTTAAGGCATTTCGCGCATACATGAAATGAACACATTTTTCTCCAAAACTATAACAGATGCAAGCTTGTCCTGTTTGGTGGAGATGATATTTAATAAAATAAGTAGAAATCCACTAAAAGTTTTGTTTGGTTATCTTGCAATCCCGAGATAATCGTCTCCATGCTCCAAATCCATTTTAAAGCCATTTTTAAGGCATTTCGCGCATACATGAAATGAACACATTTTTCTCCAAAACTATAACAGATGCAAGCTTGTCCTGTTTGGTGGAGATGATATTTAATAAAATAAGTAGAAATCCACTAAAAGTTTTGTTTGGTTATCTTGCAATCCCGAGATAATCGTCTCCATGCTCCAAATCCATTTTAAAGCCATTTTTAAGGCATTTCGCGCATACATGAAATGAACACATTTTTCTCCAAAACTATAACACATGCAAGCTTGTCCTGTTTGGTGGAGATGATATTTAATAAAATAAGTAGAAATCCACTAAAAGTTTTGTTTGGTTATCTTGCAATCCCGAGATAATCGTCTCCATGCTCCAAATCCATTTTAAAGCCATTTTTAAGGCATTTCGCGCATACATGAAATGAACACATTTTTCTCCAAAACTATAACAGATGCAAGCTTGTCCTGGTTGGTGGAGATGATATTTAATAAAATAAGTAGAAATCCACTAAAAGTTTTGTTTGGTTATCTTGCAATCCCGAGATAATCGTCTCCATGCTCCAAATCCATTTTAAAGCCATTTTTAAGGCATTTCGCGCATACATGAAATGAACACATTTTTCTCCAAAACTATAACAGATGCAAGCTTGTCCTGTTTGGTGGAGATGATATTTAATAAAATAAGTAGAAATCCACTAAAAGTTTTGTTTGGTTATCTTGCAATCCCGAGATAATCGTCTCCATGCTCCAAATCCATTTTATAGTCATTTTTAAGGCATTTCGCGCATACATGAAATGAGCACATTTTTCTCCAAAACTATAACAGATGCAAGCTTGTCCTGTTTGGTGGAGATGATATTTAATAAAATAAGTAGAAATCCACTAAAAGTTTTGTTTGGTTATCTTGCAATCCCGAGATAATCGTCTCCATGCTCCAAATCCATTTTAAAGCCATTTCAAAGGCATTTTGCGCATACATGAAATGAACACATTTTTCTCCAAAACTATAACACATGCAAGCTTGTCCTGTTTGGTGGAGATGATATTTAATAAAATAAGTAGAAATCCACTAAAAGTTTTGTTTGGTTATCTTGCAATCCCGAGATAATCGTCTCCATGCTCCAAATCCATTTTAAAGCCATTTTTAAGGCATTTCGCGCATACATGAAATGAACACATTTTTCTCCAAAACTATAACAGATGCAAGCTTGTCCTGTTTGGTGGAGATGATATTTAATAAAATAAGTAGAAATCCACTAAAAGTTTTGTTTGGTTATCTTGCAATCCCGAGATAATCGTCTCCATGCTCCAAATCCATTTTAAAGCCATTTTTAAGGCATTTCGCGCATACATGAAATGAACACATTTTTCTCCAAAACTATAACAGATGCAAGCTTGTCCTGTTTGGTGGAGATGATATTTAATAAAATAAGTAGAAATCCACTAAAAGTTTTGTTTGGTTATCTTGCAATCCCGAGATAATCGTCTCCATGCTCCAAATCCATTTTATAGTCATTTTTAAGGCATTTCGCGCATACATGAAATGAACACATTTTTCTCCAAAACTATAACAGATGCAAGCTTGTCCTGTTTGGTGGAGATGATATTTAATAAAATAAGTAGAAATCCACTAAAAGTTTTGTTTGGTTATCTTGCAATCCCGAGATAATCGTCTCCATGCTCCAAATCCATTTTAAAGCCATTTTTAAGGCATTTCGCGCATACATGAAATGAACACATTTTTCTCCAAAACTACAACAGATGCAAGCTTGTCCTGTTTGGTGGAGATGATATTTAATAAAATAAGTAGAAATCCACTAAAAGTTTTGTTTGGTTATCTTGCAATCCCGAGATAATCGTCTCCATGCTCCAAATCCATTTTAAAGCCATTTTTAAGGCATTTCGCGCATACATGAAATGAACACATTTTTCTCCAAAACTATAACACATGCAAGCTTGTCCTGTTTGGTGGAGATGATATTTAATAAAATAAGTAGAAATCCACTAAAAGTTTTGTTTGGTTATCTTGCAATCCCGAGATAATCGTCTCCATGCTCCAAATCCATTTTAAAGCCATTTTTAAGGCATTTCGCGCATACATGAAATGAACACATTTTTCTCCAAAACTATAACAGATGCAAGCTTGTCCTGTTTGGTGGAGATGATATTTAATAAAATAAGTAGAAATCCACTAAAAGTTTTGTTTGGTTATCTTGCAATCCCGAGATAATCGTCTCCATGCTCCAAATCCATTTTAAAGCCATTTTTAAGGCATTTCGCGCATACATGAAATGAACACATTTTTCTCCAAAAACTATAACAGATGCAAGCTTGTCCTGTTTGGTGGAGATGATATTTAATAAAATAAGTAGAAATCCACTAAAAGTTTTGTTTGGTTATCTTGCAATCCCGAGATAATCGTCTCCATGCTCCAAATCCATTTTATAGTCATTTTTAAGGCATTTCGCGCATACATGAAATGAACACATTTTTCTCCAAAACTATAACAGATGCAAGCTTGTCCTGTTTGGTGGAGATGATATTTAATAAAATAAGTAGAAATCCACTAAAAGTTTTGTTTGGTTATCTTGCAATCCCGAGATAATCGTCTCCATGCTCCAAATCCATTTTAAAGCCATTTCAAAGGCATTTTGCGCATACATGAAATGAACACATTTTTCTCCAAAACTATAACACATGCAAGCTTGTCCTGTTTGGTGGAGATGATATTTAATAAAATAAGTAGAAATCCACTAAAAGTTTTGTTTGGTTATCTTGCAATCCCGAGATAATCGTCTCCATGCTCCAAATCCATTTTAAAGCCATTTCAAAGGCATTTTGCGCATACATGAAATGAACACATTTTTCTCCAAAACTATAACACATGCAAGCTTGTCCTGTTTGGTGGAGATGATATTTAATAAAATAAGTAGAAATCCACTAAAAGTTTTGTTTGGTTATCTTGCAATCCCGAGATAATCGTCTCCATGCTCCAAATCCATTTTAAAGCCATTTTTAAGGCATTTCGCGCATACATGAAATGAACACATTTTTCTCCAAAACTATAACAGATGCAAGCTTGTCCTGTTTGGTGGAGATAATATTTAATAAAATAAGTAGAAATCTACTAAAAGTTTCGTTTGTTTATATTGCCATCCTGAGATAATCGTCTCCATGCTCCAAATCCATTTTAAAGCCATTTCAAAGGCATTTTGCGCATACATGAAATGAACACATTTTTCTCCAAAACTATAACACATGCAAGCTTGTCCTGTTTGGTGGAGATGATATTTAATAAAATAAGTAGAAATCCACTAAAAGTTTTGTTTGGTTATCTTGCAATCCCGAGATAATCGTCTCCATGCTCCAAATCCATTTTAAAGCCATTTTTAAGGCATTTCGCGCATACATGAAATGAACACATTTTTCTCCAAAACTATAACAGATGCAAGCTTGTCCTGTTTGGTGGAGATGATATTTAATAAAATAAGTAGAAATCCACTAAAAGTTTTGTTTGGTTATCTTGCAATCCCGAGATAATCGTCTCCATGCTCCAAATCCATTTTAAAGCCATTTTTAAGGCATTTCGCGCATACATGAAATGAACACATTTTTCTCCAAAACTATAACAGATGCAAGCTTGTCCTGTTTGGTGGAGATGATATTTAATAAAATAAGTAGAAATCCACTAAAAGTTTTGTTTGGTTATCTTGCAATCCCGAGATAATCGTCTACATGCTCCAAATCCATTTTATAGTCATTTTTAAGGCATTTCGCGCATACATGAAATGAACACATTTTTCTCCAAAACTATAACAGATGCAAGCTTGTCCTGTTTGGTGGAGATGATATTTAATAAAATAAGTAGAAATCCACTAAAAGTTTTGTTTGGTTATCTTGCAATCCCGAGATAATCGTCTCCATGCTCCAAATCCATTTTAAAGCCATTTTTAAGGCATTTCGCGCATACATGAAATGAACACATTTTTCTCCAAAACTACAACAGATGCAAGCTTGTCCTGTTTGGTGGAGATGATATTTAATAAAATAAGTAGAAATCCACTAAAAGTTTTGTTTGGTTATCTTGCAATCCCGAGATAATCGTCTCCATGCTCCAAATCCATTTTAAAGCCATTTTTAAGGCATTTCGCGCATACATGAAATGAACACATTTTTCTCCAAAACTATAACACATGCAAGCTTGTCCTGTTTGGTGGAGATGATATTTAATAAAATAAGTAGAAATCCACTAAAAGTTTTGTTTGGTTATCTTGCAATCCCGAGATAATCGTCTCCATGCTCCAAATCCATTTTAAAGCCATTTTTAAGGCATTTCGCGCATACATGAAATGAACACATTTTTCTCCAAAACTATAACAGATGCAAGCTTGTCCTGTTTGGTGGAGATGATATTTAATAAAATAAGTAGAAATCCACTAAAAGTTTTGTTTGGTTATCTTGCAATCCCGAGATAATCGTCTCCATGCTCCAAATCCATTTTAAAGCCATTTTTAAGGCATTTCGCGCATACATGAAATGAACACATTTTTCTCCAAAACTATAACAGATGCAAGCTTGTCCTGTTTGGTGGAGATGATATTTAATAAAATAAGTAGAAATCCACTAAAAGTTTTGTTTGGTTATCTTGCAATCCCGAGATAATCGTCTCCATGCTCCAAATCCATTTTATAGTCATTTTTAAGGCATTTCGCGCATACATGAAATGAACACATTTTTCTCCAAAACTATAACAGATGCAAGCTTGTCCTGTTTGGTGGAGATGATATTTAATAAAATAAGTAGAAATCCACTAAAAGTTTTGTTTGGTTATCTTGCAATCCCGAGATAATCGTCTCCATGCTCCAAATCCATTTTAAAGCCATTTCAAAGGCATTTTGCGCATACATGAAATGAACACATTTTTCTCCAAAACTATAACACATGCAAGCTTGTCCTGTTTGGTGGAGATGATATTTAATAAAATAAGTAGAAATCCACTAAAAGTTTTGTTTGGTTATCTTGCAATCCCGAGATAATCGTCTCCATGCTCCAAATCCATTTTAAAGCCATTTTTAAGGCATTTCGCGCATACATGAAATGAACACATTTTTCTCCAAAACTATAACAGATGCAAGCTTGTCCTGTTTGGTGGAGATGATATTTAATAAAATAAGTAGAAATCCACTAAAAGTTTTGTTTGGTTATCTTGCAATCCCGAGATAATCGTCTCCATGCTCCAAATCCATTTTAAAGCCATTTTTAAGGCATTTCGCGCATACATGAAATGAACACATTTTTCTCCAAAACTATAACAGATGCAAGCTTGTCCTGTTTGGTGGAGATAATATTTAATAAAATAAGTAGAAATCTACTAAAAGTTTCGTTTGTTTATATTGCCATCCTGAGATAATCGTCTCCATGCTCCAAATCCATTTTAAAGCCATTTCAAAGGCATTTTGCGCATACATGAAATGAACACATTTTTCTCCAAAACTATAACACATGCAAGCTTGTCCTGTTTGGTGGAGATGATATTTAATAAAATAAGTAGAAATCCACTAAAAGTTTTGTTTGGTTATCTTGCAATCCCGAGATAATCGTCTCCATGCTCCAAATCCATTTTAAAGCCATTTTTAAGGCATTTCGCGCATACATGAAATGAACACATTTTTCTCCAAAACTATAACAGATGCAAGCTTGTCCTGTTTGGTGGAGATGATATTTAATAAAATAAGTAGAAATCCACTAAAAGTTTTGTTTGGTTATCTTGCAATCCCGAGATAATCGTCTCCATGCTCCAAATCCATTTTAAAGCCATTTTTAAGGCATTTCGCGCATACATGAAATGAACACATTTTTCTCCAAAACTATAACAGATGCAAGCTTGTCTTGTTTGGTGGAGATGATATTTAATAAAATAAGTAGAAATCCACTAAAAGTATTGTTTGGTTATCTTGCAATCCCGAGATAATCGTCTCCATGCTCCAAATCCATTTTATAGTCATTTTTAATGCATTTCGCGCATACATGAAATGAACACATTTTTCTCCAAAACTATAACAGATGCAAGCTTGTCCTGTTTGGTGGAGATGTTATTTAATAAAATAAGTAGAAATCCACTAAAAGTTTTGTTTGGTTATCTTGCAATCCCGAGATAATCGTCTCCATGCTCCAAATCCATTTTAAAGCCATTTCAAAGGCATTTTGCGCATACATGAAATGAACACATTTTTCTCCAAAACTATAACACATGCAAGCTTGTCCTGTTTGGTGGAGATGATATTTAATAAAATAAGTAGAAATCCACTAAAAGTTTTGTTTGGTTATCTTGCAATCCCGAGATAATCGTCTCCATGCTCCAAATCCATTTTAAAGCCATTTTTAAGGCATTTCGCGCATACATGAAATGAACACATTTTTCTCCAAAACTATAACAGATGCAAGCTTGTCCTGTTTGGTGGAGATGATATTTAATAAAAAAAGTAGAAATCCACTAAAAGTTTTGTTTGGTTATCTTGCAATCCCGAGATAATCGTCTCCATGCTCCAAATCCATTTTAAAGCCATTTTTAAGGCATTTCGCGCATACATGAAATGAACACATTTTTCTCCAAAACTATAACAGATGCAAGCTTGTCCTGTTTGGTGGAGATGATATTTAATAAAATAAGTAGAAATCCACTAAAAGTTTTGTTTGGTTATCTTGCAATCCCGAGATAATCGTCTCCATGCTCCAAATCCATTTTAAAGCCATTTTTAAGGCATTTCGCGCATACATGAAATGAACACATTTTTCTCCAAAACTATAACAGATGCAAGCTTGTCCTGTTTGGTGGAGATGATATTTAATAAAATAAGTAGAAATCCACTAAAAGTTTTGTTTGGTTATATTGCAATCCCGAGATAATCGTCTCCATGCTCCAAATCCATTTTAAAGCCATTTTTAAGGCATTTCGCGCATACATGAAATGAACACATTTTTCTCCAAAACTATAACAGATGCAAGCTTGTCCTGTTTGGTGGAGATGATATTTAATAAAATAAGTAGAAATCCACTAAAAGTTTTGTTTGGTTATCTTGCAATCCCGAGATAATCGTCTCCATGCTCCAAATCCATTTTAAAGCCATTTTTAAGGCATTTCGCGCATACATGAAATGAACACATTTTTCTCCAAAACTATAACAGATGCAAGCTTGTCCTGTTTGGTGGAGATGATATTTAATAAAATAAGTAGAAATCCACTAAAAGTTTTGTTTGGTTATCTTGCAATCCCGAGATAATCGTCTCCATGCTCCAAATCCATTTTAAAGCCATTTTTAAGGCATTTCGCGCATACATGAAATGAACACATTTTTCTCCAAAACTATAACAGATGCAAGCTTGTCCTGTTTGGTGGAGATGATATTTAATAAAATAAGTAGAAATCCACTAAAAGTTTTGTTTGGTTATCTTGCAATCCCGAGATAATCGTCTCCATGCTCCAAATCCATTTTAAAGCCATTTTTAAGGCATTTCGCGCATACATGAAATGAACACATTTTTCTCCAAAACTATAACAGATGCAAGCTTGTCCTGTTTGGTGGAGATAATATTTAATAAAATAAGTAGAAATCTACTAAAAGTTTCGTTTGGTTATATTGCCATCCTTAGATAATCGTCTCCATGCTCCAAATCCATTTTAAAGCCATTTCAAAGGCATTTTGCGCATACATGAAATGAACACATTTTTCTCCAAAACTATAACACATGCAAGCTTGTCCTGTTTGGTGGAGATGATATTTAATAAAATAAGTAGAAATCCACTAAAAGTTTTGTTTGGTTATCTTGCAATCCCGAGATAATCGTCTCCATGCTCCAAATCCATTTTAAAGCCATTTTTAAGGCATTTCGCGCATACATGAAATGAACACATTTTTCTCCAAAACTATAACAGATGCAAGCTTGTCCTGTTTGGTGGAGATGATATTTAATAAAATAAGTAGAAATCCACTAAAAGTTTTGTTTGGTTATCTTGCAATCCCGAGATAATCGTCTCCATGCTCCAAATCCATTTTAAAGCCATTTTTAAGGCATTTCGCGCATACATGAAATGAACACATTTTTCTCCAAAACTATAACAGATGCAAGCTTGTCCTGTTTGGTGGAGATGATATTTAATAAAATAAGTAGAAATCCACTAAAAGTTTTGTTTGGTTATCTTGCAATCCCGAGATAATCGTCTCCATGCTCCAAATCCATTTTAAAGCCATTTTTAAGGCATTTCGCGCATACATGAAATGAACACATTTTTCTCCAAAACTATAACAGATGCAAGCTTGTCCTGTTTGGTGGAGATAATATTTAATAAAATAAGTAGAAATCTACTAAAAGTTTCGTTTGTTTATATTGCCATCCTGAGATAATCGTCTCCATGCTCCAAATCCATTTTAAAGCCATTTCAAAGGCATTTTGCGCATACATGAAATGAACACATTTTTCTCCAAAACTATAACACATGCAAGCTTGTCCTGTTTGGTGGAGATGATATTTAATAAAATAAGTAGAAATCCACTAAAAGTTTTGTTTGGTTATCTTGCAATCCCGAGATAATCGTCTCCATGCTCCAAATCCATTTTAAAGCCATTTTTAAGGCATTTCGCGCATACATGAAATGAACACATTTTTCTCCAAAACTATAACAGATGCAAGCTTGTCCTGTTTGGTGGAGATGATATTTAATAAAATAAGTAGAAATCCACTAAAAGTTTTGTTTGGTTATCTTGCAATCCCGAGATAATCGTCTCCATGCTCCAAATCCATTTTAAAGCCATTTTTAAGGCATTTCGCGCATACATGAAATGAACACATTTTTCTCCAAAACTATAACAGATGCAAGCTTGTCCTGTTTGGTGGAGATGATATTTAATAAAATAAGTAGAAATCCACTAAAAGTTTTGTTTGGTTATCTTGCAATCCCGAGATAATCGTCTCCATGCTCCAAATTTATTTTAAAGCCATTTTTAAGGCATTTCGCGCATACATGAAATGAACACATTTTTCTCCAAAACTATAACAGATGCAAGCTTGTCCTGTTTGGTGGAGATGATATTTAATAAAATAAGTAGAAATCCACTAAAAGTTTTGTTTGGTTATCTTGCAATCCCGAGATAATCGTCTCCATGCTCCAAATCCATTTTAAAGCCATTTCAAAGGCATTTTGCGCATACATGAAATGAACACATTTTTCTCCAAAACTATAACACCTGCAAGCTTGTCCTGTTTGGTGGAGATGATATTTAATAAAATAAGTAGAAATCCACTAAAAGTTTTGTTTGGTTATCATGCAATCCCGAGATAATCGTCTCCATGCTCCAAATCCATTTTAAAGCCATTTTTAAGGCATTTCGCGCATACATGAAATGAACACATTTTTCTCCAAAACTATAACAGATGCAAGCTTGTCCTGTTTGGTGGAGATGATATTTAATAAAATAAGTAGAAATCCACTAAAAGTTTTGTTTGGTTATCTTGCAATCCCGAGATAATCGTCTCCATGCTCCAAATCCATTTTAAAGCCATTTTTAAGGCATTTCGCGCATACATGAAATGAACACATTTTTCTCCAAAACTATAACAGATGCAAGCTTGTCCTGTTTGGTGGAGATGATATTTAATAAAATAAGTAGAAATCCACTAAAAGTTTTGTTTGGTTATATTGCAATCCCGAGATAATCGTCTCCATGCTCCAAATCCATTTTAAAGCCATTTTTAAGGCATTTCGCGCATACATGAAATGAACACATTTTTCTCCAAAACTATAACAGATGCAAGCTTGTCCTGTTTGGTGGAGATGATATTTAATAAAATAAGTAGAAATCCACTAAAAGTTTTGTTTGGTTATCTTGCAATCCCGAGATAATCGTCTCCATGCTCCAAATCCATTTTAAAGCCATTTTTAAGGCACTTCGCGCATACATGAAATGAACACATTTTTCTCCAAAACTATAACAGATGCAAGCTTGTCCTGTTTGGTGGAGATGATATTTAATAAAATAAGTAGAAATCCACTAAAAGTTTTGTTTGGTTATCTTGCAATCCCGAGATAATCGTCTCCATGCTCCAAATCCATTTTAAAGCCATTTGTAAGGCATTTCGCGCATACATGAAATGAACACATTTTTCTTCAAAACTATAACAGATGCAAGCTTGTCCTGTTTGGTGGAGATGATATTTAATAAAATAAGTAGAAATCCACTAAAAGTTTTGTTTGGTTATCTTGCAATCCCGAGATAATCGTCTCCATGCTCCAAATCCATTTTAAAGCCATTTTTAAGGCATTTCGCGCATACATGAAATGAACACATTTTTCTCCAAAACTATAACAGATGCAAGCTTGTCCTGTTTGGTGGAGATAATATTTAATAAAATAAGTAGAAATCTACTAAAAGTTTCGTTTGTTTATATTGCCATCCTGAGATAATCGTCTCCATGCTCCAAATCCATTTTAAAGCCATTTCAAATTCATTTTGCGCATACATGAAATGAACACATATTTCTCCAAAACTATAACACATGCAAGCTTGTCCTGTTTGGTGGAGATGATATTTAATAAAATAAGTAGAAATCCACTAAAAGTTTTGTTTGGTTATCTTGCAATCCCGAGATAATCGTCTCCATGCTCCAAATCCATTTTAAAGCCATTTTTAAGGCATTTCGCGCATACATGAAATGAACACATTTTTCTCCAAAACTATAACAGATGCAAGCTTGTCCTGTTTGGTGGAGATGATATTTAATAAAATAAGTAGAAATCCACTAAAAGTTTTGTTTGGTTATCTTGCAATCCCGAGATAATCGTCTCCATGCTCCAAATCCATTTTAAAGCCATTTTTAAGGCATTTCGCGCATACATGAAATGAACACATTTTTCTCCAAAACTATAACAGATGCAAGCTTGTCCTGTTTGGTGGAGATAATATTTAATAAAATAAGTAGAAATCTACTAAAAGTTTCGTTTGTTTATATTGCCATCCTGAGATAATCGTCTCCATGCTCCAAATCCATTTTAAAGCCATTTCAAAGGCATTTTGCGCATACATGAAATGAACACATTTTTCTCCAAAACTATAACACATGCAAGCTTGTCCTGTTTGGTGGAGATGATATTTAATAAAATAAGTAGAAATCCACTAAAAGTTTTGTTTGGTTATCTTGCAATCCCGAGATAATCGTCTCCATGCTCCAAATCCATTTTAAAACTATTTTTAAGGCATTTCGCGCATACATGAAATGAACACATTTTTCTCCAAAACTATAACAGATGCAAGCTTGTCCTGTTTGGTGGAGATGATATTTAATAAAATAAGTAGAAATCCACTAAAAGTTTTGTTTGGTTATCTTGCAATCCCGAGATAATTGTCTCCATGCTCCAAATCCATTTTAAAGCCATTTTTAAGGCATTTCGCGCATACATGAAATGAACACATTTTTCTCAAAAACTATAACAGATGCAAGCTTGTCCTGTTTGGTGGAGATAATTTTTAATAAAATAAGTAGAAATCTACTAAAAGTTTCGTTTGTTTATATTGCCATCCTGAGATAATCGTCTCCATGCTCCAAATCCATTTTAAAGCCATTTCAAAGGCATTTTGCGCATACATGAAATGAACACATTTTTCTCCAAAACTATAACACATGCAAGCTTGTCCTGTTTGGTGGAGATGATATTTAATAAAATAAGTAGAAATCCACTAAAAGTTTTGTTTGGTTATCTTGCAATCCCGAGATAATCGTCTCCATGCTCCAAATCCATTTTAAAGCCATTTTTAAGGCATTTCGCGCATACATGAAATGAACACATTTTTCTCCAAAACTATAACAGATGCAAGCTTGTCCTGTTTGGTGGAGATGATATTTAATAAAATAAGTAGAAATCCACTAAAAGTTTTGTTTGGTTATCTTGCAATCCCGAGATAATCGTCTCCATGCTCCAAATCCATTTTAAAGCCATTTTTAAGGCATTTCGCGCATACATGAAATGAACACATTTTTCTCCAAAACTATAACAGATGCAAGCTTGTCCTGTTTGGTGGAGATAATATTTAATAAAATAAGTAGAAATCTACTAAAAGTTTCGTTTGTTTATATTGCCATCCTGAGATAATCGTCTCCATGCTCCAAATCCATTTTAAAGCCATTTCAAAGGCATTTTGCGAATACATGAAATGAACACATTTTTCTCCAAAACTATAACACATGCAAGCTTGTCCTGTTTGGTGGAGATGATATTTAATAAAATAAGTAGAAATCCACTAAAAGTTTTGTTTGGTTATCTTGCAATCCCGAGATAATCGTCTCCATGCTCCAAATCCATTTTAAAGCCATTTTTAAGGCATTTCGCGCATACATGAAATGAACACATTTTTCTCCAAAACTATAACAGATGCAAGCTTGTCCTGTTTGGTGGAGATGATATTTAATAAAATAAGTAGAAATCCACTAAAAGTTTTGTTTGGTTATCTTGCAATCCCGAGATAATCGTCTCCATGCTCCAAATCCATTTTAAAGCCATTTCAAAGGCATTTTGCGCATACATGAAATGAACACATTTTTCTCCAAAACTATAACACATGCAAGCTTGTCCTGTTTGGTGGAGATGATATTTAATAAAATAAGTAGAAATCCACTAAAAGTTTTGTTTGGTTATCTTGCAATCCCGAGATAATCGTCTCCATGCTCCAAATCCATTTTAAAGCCATTTTTAAGGCATTTCGCGCATACATGAAATGAACACATTTTTCTCCAAAACTATAACAGATGCAAGCTTGTCCTGTTTGGTGGAGATGATATTTAATAAAATAAGTAGAAATCCACTAAAAGTTTTGTTTGGTTATCTTGCAATCCCGAGATAATCGTCTCCATGCTCCAAATCCATTTTAAAGCCATTTTTAAGGCATTTCGCGCATACATGAAATGAACACATTTTTCTCCAAAACTATAACAGATGCAAGCTTGTCCTGTTTGGTGGAGATAATATTTAATAAAATAAGTAGAAATCTACTAAAAGTTTCGTTTGTTTATATTGCCATCCTGAGATAATCGTCTCCATGCTCCAAATCCATTTTAAAGCCATTTCAAAGGCATTTTGCGCATACATGAAATGAACACATTTTTCTCCAAAACTATAACACATGCAAGCTTGTCCTGTTTGGTGGAGATGATATTTAATAAAATAAGTAGAAATCAACTAAAAGTTTTGTTTGGTTATCTTGCAATCCCGAGATAATCGTCTCCATGCTCCAAATCCATTTTATAGTCATTTTTAAGGCATTTCGCGCATACATGAAATGAACACATTTTTCTCCAAAACTATAACAGATGCAAGCTTGTCCTGTTTGGTGGAGATGATATTTAATAAAATAAGTAGAAATCCACTAAAAGTTTTGTTTGGTTATCTTGCAATCCCGAGATAATCGTCTCCATGCTCCAAATCCATTTTAAAGCCATTTCAAAGGCATTTTGCGCATACATGAAATGAACACATTTTTCTCCAAAACTATAACACATGCAAGCTTGTCCTGTTTGGTGGAGATGATATTTAATAAAATAAGTAGAAATCCACTAAAAGTTTTGTTTGGTTATCTTGCAATCCCGAGATAATCGTCTCCATGCTCCAAATCCATTTTAAAGCCATTTTTAAGGCATTTCGCGCATACATGAAATGAACACATTTTTCTCCAAAACTATAACAGATGCAAGCTTGTCCTGTTTGGTGGAGATGATATTTAATAAAATAAGTAGAAATCCACTAAAAGTTTTGTTTGGTTATCTTGCAATCCCGAGATAATCGTCTCCATGCTCCAAATCCATTTTATAGTCATTTTTAAGGCATTTCGCGCATACATGAAATGAACACATTTTTCTCCAAAACTATAACAGATGCAAGCTTGTCCTGTTTGGTGGAGATGATATTTAATAAAATAAGTAGAAATCCACTAAAAGTTTTGTTTGGTTATCTTGCAATCCCGAGATAATCGTCTCCATGCTCCAAATCCATTTTAAAGCCATTTCAAAGGCATTTTGCGCATACATGAAATGAACACATTTTTCTCCAAAACTATAACACATGCAAGCTTGTCCTGTTTGGTGGAGATGATATTTAATAAAATAAGTAGAAATCCACTAAAAGTTTTGTTTGGTTATCTTGCAATCCCGAGATAATCGTCTCCATGCTCCAAATCCATTTTAAAGCCATTTTTAAGGCATTTCGCGCATACATGAAATGAACACATTTTTCTCCAAAACTATAACAGATGCAAGCTTGTCCTGTTTGGTGGAGATGATATTTAATAAAATAAGTAGAAATCCACTAAAAGTTTTGTTTGGTTATCTTGCAATCCCGAGATAATCGTCTCCATGCTCCAAATCCATTTTAAAGCCATTTTTAAGGCATTTCGCGCATACATGAAATGAACACATTTTTCTCCAAAACTATAACAGATGCAAGCTTGTCCTGTTTGGTGGAGATGATATTTAATAAAATAAGTAGAAATCCACTAAAAGTTTTGTTTGGTTATCTTGCAATCCCGAGATAATCGTCTCCATGCTCCAAATCCATTTTAAAGCCATTTTTAAGGCATTTCGCGCATACATGAAATGAACACATTTTTCTCCAAAACTATAACAGATGCAAGCTTGTCCTGTTTGGTGGAGATGATATTTAATAAAATAAGTAGAAATCCACTAAAAGTTTTGTTTGGTTATATTGCAATCCCGAGATAATCATCTCCATGCTCCAAATCCATTTTAAAGCCATTTTTAAGGCATTTCGCGCATACATGAAATGAACACATTTTTCTCCAAAACTATAACAGATGCAAGCTTGTCCTGTTTGGTGGAGATGATATTTAATAAAATAAGTAGAAATCCACTAAAAGTTTTGTTTGGTTATCTTGCAATCCCGAGATAATCGTCTCCATGCTCCAAATCCATTTTAAAGCCATTTTTAAGGCATTTCGCGCATACATGAAATGAACACATTTTTCTCCAAAACTATAACAGATGCAAGCTTGTCCTGTTTGGTGGAGATGATATTTAATAAAATAAGTAGAAATCCACTAAAAGTTTTGTTTGGTTATCTTGCAATCCCTAGATAATCGTCTCCATGCTCCAAATCCATTTTAAAGCCATTTTTAAGGCATTTCGCGCATACATGAAATGAACACATTTTTCTCCAAAACTATAACAGATGCAAGCTTGTCCTGTTTGGTGGAGATGATATTTAATAAAATAAGTAGAAATCCACTAAAAGTTTTGTTTGGTTATCTTGCAATCCCGAGATAATCGTCTCCATGCTCCAAATCCATTTTAAAGCCATTTTTAAGGCATTTCGCGCATACATGAAATGAACACATTTTTCTCCAAAACTATAACAGATGCAAGCTTGTCCTGTTTGGTGGAGATGATATTTAATAAAATAAGTAGAAATCCACTAAAAGTTTTGTTTGGTTATCTTGCAATCCCGAGATAATCGTCTCCATGCTCCAAATCCATTTTAAAGCCATTTTTAAGGCATTTCGCGCATACATGAAATGAACACATTTTTCTCCAAAACTATAACAGATGCAAGCTTGTCCTGTTTGGTGGAGATAATATTTAATAAAATAAGTAGAAATCTACTAAAAGTTTCGTTTGTTTATATTGCTATCCTGAGATAATCGTCTCCATGCTCCAAATCCATTTTAAAGCCATTTCAAAGGCATTTTGCGCATACATGAAATGAACACATTTTTCTCCAAAACTATAACAGATGCAAGCTTGTCCTGTTTGGTGGAGATGATATTTAATAAAATAAGTAGAAATCCACTAAAAGTTTTGTTTGGTTATCTTGCAATCCCTAGATAATCGTCTCCATGCTCCAAATCCATTTTAAAGCCATTTTTAAGGCATTTTGCGCATACATGAAATGAACACATTTTTCTCCAAAACTATAACACATGCAAGCTTGTCCTGTTTGGTGGAGATGATATTTAATAAAATAAGTAGAAATCCACTAAAAGATTTGTTTGGTTATCTTGCAATCCCGAGATAATCGTCTCCATGCTCCAAATCCATTTTAAAGCCATTTTTAAGGCATTTCGCGCATACATGAAATGAACACATTTTTCTCCAAAACTATAACAGATGCAAGCTTGTCCTGTTTGGTGGAGATAATATTTAATAAAATAAGTAGAAATCTACTAAAAGTTTCGTTTGTTTATATTGCTATCCTGAGATAATCGTCTCCATGCTCCAAATCCATTTTAAAGCCATTTCAAAGGCATTTTGCGCATACATGAAATGAACACATTTTTCTCCAAAACTATAACACATGCAAGCTTGTCCTGTTTGGTGGAGATGATATTTAATAAAATAAGTAGAAATCCACTAAAAGATTTGTTTGGTTATCTTGCAATCCCGAGATAATCGTCTCCATGCTCCAAATCCATTTTAAAGCCATTTTTAAGGCATTTCGCGCATACATGAAATGAACACATTTTTCTCCAAAACTATAACAGATGCAAGCTTGTCCTGTTTGGTGGAGATGATATTTAATAAAATAAGTAGAAATCCACTAAAAGTTTTGTTTGGTTATCTTGCAATCCCGAGATAATCGTCTCCATGCTCCAAATCCATTTTAAAGCCATTTTTAAGGCATTTCGCGCATACATGAAATGAACACATTTTTCTCCAAAACTATAACAGATGCAAGCTTGTCCTGTTTGGTGGAGATGATATTTAATAAAATAAGTAGAAATCCACTAAAAGTTTTGTTTGGTTATCTTGCAATCCCGAGATAATCGTCTCCATGCTCCAAATCCATTTTAAAGCCATTTTTAAGGCATTTCGCGCATACATGAAATGAACACATTTTTCTCCAAAACTATAACAGATGCAAGCTTGTCCTGTTTGGTGGAGATAATATTTAATAAAATAAGTAGAAATCTACTAAAAGTTTCGTTTGTTTATATTGCCATCCTGAGATAATCGTCTCCATGCTCCAAATCCATTTTAAAGCCATTTCAAAGGCATTTTGCGCATACATGAAATGAACACATTTTTCTCCAAAACTATAACACATGCAAGCTTGTCCTGTTTGGTGGAGATGATATTTAATAAAATAAGTAGAAATCCACTAAAAGTTTTGTTTGGTTATCTTGCAATCCCGAGATAATCGTCTCCATGCTCCAAATCCATTTTAAAGCCATTTTTAAGGCATTTCGCGCATACATGAAATGAACACATTTTTCTCCAAAACTATAACAGATGCAAGCTTGTCCTGTTTGGTGGAGATGATATTTAATAAAATAAGTAGAAATCCACTAAAAGTTTTGTTTGGTTATCTTGCAATCCCGAGATAATCGTCTCCATGCTCCAAATCCATTTTAAAGCCATTTTTAAGGCATTTCGCGCATACATGAAATGAACACATTTTTCTCCAAAACTATAACAGATGCAAGCTTGTCCTGTTTGGTGGAGATGATATTTAATAAAATAAGTAGAAATCCACTAAAAGTTTTGTTTGGTTATCTTGCAATCCCGAGATAATCGTCTCCATGCTCCAAATCCATTTTAAAGCCATTTTTAAGGCATTTCGCGCATACATGAAATGAACACATTTTTCTCCAAAACTATAACAGATGCAAGCTTGTCCTGTTTGGTGGAGATAATATTTAATAAAATAAGTAGAAATCTACTAAAAGTTTCGTTTGTTTATATTGCCATCCTGAGATAATCGTCTCCATGCTCCAAATCCATTTTAAAGCCATTTCAAAGGCATTTTGCGCATAAATGAAATGAACACATTTTTCTCCAAAACTATAACACATGCAAGCTTGTCCTGTTTGGTGGAGATGATATTTAATAAAATAAGTAGAAATCCACTAAAAGATTTGTTTGGTTATCTTGCAATCCCGAGATAATCGTCTCCATGCTCCAAATCCATTTTAAAGCCATTTTTAAGGCATTTCGCGCATACATGAAATGAACACATTTTTCTCCAAAACTATAACAGATGCAAGCTTGTCCTGTTTGGTGGAGATGATATTTAATAAAATAAGTAGAAATCCACTAAAAGTTTTGTTTGGTTATCTTGCAATCCCGAGATAATCGTCTCCATGCTCCAAATCCATTTTAAAGCCATTTTTAAGGCATTTCGCGCATACATGAAATGAACACATTTTTCTCCAAAACTATAACAGATGCAAGCTTGTCCTGTTTGGTGGAGATGATATTTAATAAAATAAGTAGAAATCCACTAAAAGTTTTGTTTGGTTATCTTGCAATCCCGAGATAATCGTCTCCATGCTCCAAATCCATTTTAAAGCCATTTTTAAGGCATTTCGCGCATACATGAAATGAACACATTTTTCTCCAAAACTATAACAGATGCAAGCTTGTCCTGTTTGGTGGAGATAATATTTAATAAAATAAGTAGAAATCTACTAAAAGTTTCGTTTGTTTATATTGCCATCCTGAGATAATCGTCTCCATGCTCCAAATCCATTTTAAAGCCATTTCAAAGGCATTTTGCGCATACATGAAATGAACACATTTTTCTCCAAAACTATAACACATGCAAGCTTGTCCTGTTTGGTGGAGATGATATTTAATAAAATAAGTAGAAATCCACTAAAAGTTTTGTTTGGTTATCTTGCAATCCCGAGATAATCGTCTCCATGCTCCAAATCCATTTTAAAGCCATTTTTAAGGCATTTCGCGCATACATGAAATGAACACATTTTTCTCCAAAACTATAACAGATGCAAGCTTGTCCTGTTTGGTGGAGATGATATTTAATAAAATAAGTAGAAATCCACTAAAAGTTTTGTTTGGTTATCTTGCAATCCCGAGATAATCGTCTCCATGCTCCAAATCCATTTTAAAGCCATTTTTAAGGCATTTCGCGCATACATGAAATGAACACATTTTTCTCCAAAACTATAACAGATGCAAGCTTGTCCTGTTTGGTGGAGATGATATTTAATAAAATAAGTAGAAATCCACTAAAAGTTTTGTTTTGTTATCTTGCAATCCCGAGATAATCGTCTCCATGCTCCAAATCCATTTTAAAGCCATTTTTAAGGCATTTCGCGCATACATGAAATGAACACATTTTTCTCCAAAACTATAACAGATGCAAGCTTGTCCTGTTTGGTGGAGATGATATTTAATAAAATAAGTAGAAATCCACTAAAAGTTTTGTTTGGTTATATTGCAATCCCGAGATAATCGTCTCCATGCTCCAAATCCATTTTAAAGCCATTTTTAAGGCATTTCGCGCATACATGAAATGAACACATTTTTCTCCAAAACTATAACAGATGCAAGCTTGTCCTGTTTGGTGGAGATGATATTTAATAAAATAAGTAGAAATCCACTAAAAGTTTTGTTTGGTTATCTTGCAATCCCGAGATAATCGTCTCCATGCTCCAAATCCATTTTAAAGCCATTTTTAAGGCATTTCGCGCATACATGAAATGAACACATTTTTCTCCAAAACTATAACAGATGCAAGCTTGTCCTGTTTGGTGGAGATGATATTTAATAAAATAAGTAGAAATCCACTAAAAGTTTTGTTTGGTTATCTTGCAATCCCGAGATAATCGTCTCCATGCTCCAAATCCATTTTAAAGCCATTTTTAAGGCATTTCGCGCATACATGAAATGAACACATTTTTCTCCAAAACTATAACAGATGCAAGCTTGTCCTGTTTGGTGGAGATGATATTTAATAAAATAAGTAGAAATCCACTAAAAGTTTTGTTTGGTTATCTTGCAATCCCGAGATAATCGTCTCCATGCTCCAAATCCATTTTAAAGCCATTTTTAAGGCATTTCGCGCATACATGAAATGAACACATTTTTCTCCAAAACTATAACAGATGCAAGCTTGTCCTGTTTGGTGGAGATGATATTTAATAAAATAAGTAGAAATCCACTAAAAGTTTTGTTTGGTTATCTTGCAATCCCGAGATAATCGTCTCCATGCTCCAAATCCATTTTAAAGCCATTTTTAAGGCATTTCGCGCATACATGAAATGAACACATTTTTCTCCAAAACTATAACAGATGCAAGCTTGTCCCTTTTGGTGGAGATGATATTTAATAAAATAAGTAGAAATCCACTAAAAGTTTTGTTTGGTTATCTTGCAATCCCGAGATAATCGTCTCCATGCTCCAAATCCATTTTAAAGCCATTTTTAAGGCATTTCGCGCATACATGAAATGAACACATTTTTCTCCAAAACTATAACAGATGCAAGCTTGTCCTGTTTGGTGGAGATAATATTTAATAAAAAAAGTAGAAATCTACTAAAAGTTTCGTTTGTTTATATTGCCATCCTGAGATAATCGTCTCCATGCTCCAAATCCATTTTAAAGCCATTTCAAAGGCATTTTGCGCATACATGAAATGAACACATTTTTCTCCAAAACTATAACACATGCAAGCTTGTCCTGTTTGGTGGAGATGATATTTAATAAAATAAGTAGAAATCCACTAAAAGATTTGTTTGGTTATCTTGCAATCCCGAGATAATCGTCTCCATGCTCCAAATCCATTTTAAAGCCATTTTTAAGGCATTTCGCGCATACATGAAATGAACACATTTTTCTCCAAAACTATAACAGATGCAAGCTTGTCCTGTTTGGTGGAGATGATATTTAATAAAATAAGTAGAAATCCACTAAAAGTTTTGTTTGGTTATCTTGCAATCCCGAGATAATCGTCTCCATGCTCCAAATCCATTTTAAAGCCATTTTTAAGGCATTTCGCGCATACATGAAATGAACACATTTTTCTCCAAAACTATAACAGATGCAAGCTTGTCCTGTTTGGTGGAGATGATATTTAATAAAATAAGTAGAAATCCACTAAAAGTTTTGTTTGGTTATCTTGCAATCCCAAAATAATCGTCTCCATGCTCCAAATCCATTTTAAAGCCATTTTTAAGGTATTTCGCGCATACATGAAATGAACACATTTTTCTCCAAAACTATAACAGATGCAAGCTTGTCCTGTTTGGTGGAGATGATATTTAATAAAATAAGTAGAAATCCACTAAAAGTTTTGTTTGGTTATCTTGCAATCCCGAGATAATCGTCTCCATGCTCCAAATCCATTTTAAAGCCATTTTTAAGGCATTTCGCGCATACATGAAATGAACACATTTTTCTCCAAAACTATAACAGATGCAAGCTTGTCCTGTTTGGTGGAGATAATATTTAATAAAATAAGTAGAAATCTACTAAAAGTTTCGTTTGTTTATATTGCCATCCTGAGATAATCGTCTCCATGCTCCAAATCCATTTTAAAGCCATTTCAAAGGCATTTTGCGCATACATGAAATGAACACATTTTTCTCCAAAACTATAACACATGCAAGCTTGTCCTGTTTGGTGGAGATGATATTTAATAAAATAAGTAGAAATCCACTAAAAGTTTTGTTTGGTTATCTTGCAATCCCGAGATAATCGTCTCCATGCTCCAAATCCATTTTAAAGCCTTTTTTAAGGCATTTCGCGCATACATGAAATGAACACATTTTTCTCCAAAACTATAACAGATGCAAGCTTGTCCTGTTTGGTGGAGATGATATTTAATAAAATAAGTAGAAATCCACTAAAAGTTTTGTTTGGTTATCTTGCAATCCCGAGATAATCGTCTCCATGCTCCAAATCCATTTTAAAGCCATTTTTAAGGCATTTCGCGCATACATGAAATGAACACATTTTTCTCCAAAACTATAACAGATGCAAGCTTGTCCTGTTTGGTGGAGATGATATTTAATAAAATAAGTAGAAATCCACTAAAAGTTTTGTTTTGTTATCTTGCAATCCCGAGATAATCGTCTCCATGCTCCAAATCCATTTTAAAGCCATTTTTAAGGCATTTCGCGCATACATGAAATGAACACATTTTTCTCCAAAACTATAACAGATGCAAGCTTGTCCTGTTTGGTGGAGATGATATTTAATAAAATAAGTAGAAATCCACTAAAAGTTTTGTTTGGTTATATTGCAATCCCGAGATAATCGTCTCCATGCTCCAAATCCATTTTAAAGCCATTTTTAAGGCATTTCGCGCATACATGAAATGAACACATTTTTCTCCAAAACTATAACAGATGCAAGCTTGTCCTGTTTGGTGGAGATGATATTTAATAAAATAAGTAGAAATCCACTAAAAGTTTTGTTTGGTTATCTTGCAATCCCGAGATAATCGTCTCCATGCTCCAAATCCATTTTAAAGCCATTTTTAAGGCATTTCGCGCATACATGAAATGAACACATTTTTCTCCAAAACTATAACAGATGCAAGCTTGTCCTGTTTGGTGGAGATGATATTTAATAAAATAAGTAGAAATCCACTAAAAGTTTTGTTTGGTTATCTTGCAATCCCGAGATAATCGTCTCCATGCTCCAAATCCATTTTAAAGCCATTTTTAAGGCATTTCGCGCATACATGAAATGAACACATTTTTCTCCAAAACTATAACAGATGCAAGCTTGTCCTGTTTGGTGGAGATGATATTTAATAAAATAAGTAGAAATCCACTAAAAGTTTTGTTTGGTTATCTTGCAATCCCGAGATAATCGTCTCCATGCTCCAAATCCATTTTAAAGCCATTTTTAAGGCATTTCGCGCATACATGAAATGAACACATTTTTCTCCAAAACTATAACAGATGCAAGATTGTCCTGTTTGGTGGAGATGATATTTAATAAAATAAGTAGAAATCCACTAAAAGTTTTGTTTGGTTATCTTGCAATCCCGAGATAATCGTCTCCATGCTCCAAATCCATTTTAAAGCCATTTTTAAGGCATTTCGCGCATACATGAAATGAACACATTTTTCTCCAAAACTATAACAGATGCAAGCTTGTCCTGTTTGGTGGAGATGATATTTAATAAAATAAGTAGAAATCCACTAAAAGTTTTGTTTGGTTATCTTGCAATCCCGAGATAATCGTCTCCATGCTCCAAATCCATTTTAAAGCCATTTTTAAGGCATTTCGCGCATACATGAAATGAACACATTTTTCTCCAAAACTATAACAGATGCAAGCTTGTCCTGTTTGGTGGAGATAATATTTAATAAAATAAGTAGAAATCTACTAAAAGTTTCGTTTGTTTATATTGCCATCCTGAGATAATCGTCTCCATGCTCCAAATCCATTTTAAAGCCATTTCAAAGGCATTTTGCGCATACATGAAATGAACACATTTTTCTCCAAAACTATAACACATGCAAGCTTGTCCTGTTTGGTGGAGATGATATTTAATAAAATAAGTAGAAATCCACTAAAAGATTTGTTTGGTTATCTTGCAATCCCGAGATAATCGTCTCCATGCTCCAAATCCATTTTAAAGCCATTTTTAAGGCATTTCGCGCATACATGAAATGAACACATTTTTCTCCAAAACTATAACAGATGCAAGCTTGTCCTGTTTGGTGGAGATGATATTTAATAAAATAAGTAGAAATCCACTAAAAGTTTTGTTTGGTTATCTTGCAATCCCGAGATAATCGTCTCCATGCTCCAAATCCATTTTAAAGCCATTTTTAAGGCATTTCGCGCATACATGAAATGAACACATTTTTCTCCAAAACTATAACAGATGCAAGCTTGTCCTGTTTGGTGGAGATGATATTTAATAAAATAAGTAGAAATCCACTAAAAGTTTTGTTTGGTTATCTTGCAATCCCAAAATAATCGTCTCCATGCTCCAAATCCATTTTAAAGCCATTTTTAAGGCATTTCGCGCATACATGAAATGAACACATTTTTCTCCAAAACTATAACAGATGCAAGCTTGTCCTGTTTGGTGGAGATAATATTTAATAAAATAAGTAGAAATCTACTAAAAGTTTCGTTTGTTTATATTGCCATCCTGAGATAATCGTCTCCATGCTCCAAATCCATTTTAAAGCCATTTCAAAGGCATTTTGCGCATACATGAAATGAACACATTTTTCTCCAAAACTATAACACATGCAAGCTTGTCCTGTTTGGTGGAGATGATATTTAATAAAATAAGTAGAAATCCACTAAAAGTTTTGTTTGGTTATCTTGCAATCCCGAGATAATCGTCTCCATGCTCCAAATCCATTTTAAAGCCATTTTTAAGGCATTTCGCGCATACATGAAATGAACACATTTTTCTCCAAAACTATAACAGATGCAAGCTTGTCCTGTTTGGTGGAGATGATATTTAATAAAATAAGTAGAAATCCACTAAAAGTTTTGTTTGGTTATCTTGCAATCCCGAGATAATCGTCTCCATGCTCCAAATCCATTTTAAAGCCATTTTTAAGGCATTTCGCGCATACATGAAATGAACACATTTTTCTCCAAAACTATAACAGATGCAAGCTTGTCCTGTTTGGTGGAGATGATATTTAATAAAATAAGTAGAAATCCACTAAAAGTTTTGTTTTGTTATCTTGCAATCCCGAGATAATCGTCTCCATGCTCCAAATCCATTTTAAAGCCATTTTTAAGGCATTTCGCGCATACATGAAATGAACACATTTTTCTCCAAAACTATAACAGATGCAAGCTTGTCCTGTTTGGTGGAGATAATATTTAATAAAATAAGTAGAAATCTACTAAAAGTTTCGTTTGTTTATATTGCCATCCTGAGATAATCGTCTCCATGCTCCAAATCCATTTTAAAGCCATTTCAAAGGCATTTTGCGCATACATGAAATGAACACATTTTTCTCCAAAACTATAACACATGCAAGCTTGTCCTGTTTGGTGGAGATGATATTTAATAAAATAAGTAGAAATCCACTAAAAGTTTTGTTTGGTTATCTTGCAATCCCGAGATAATCGTCTCCATGCTCCAAATCCATTTTAAAGCCATTTTTAAGGCATTTCGCGCATACATGAAATGAACACATTTTTCTCCAAAACTATAACAGATGCAAGCTTGTCCTGTTTGGTGGAGATGATATTTAATAAAATAAGTAGAAATCCACTAAAAGTTTTGTTTGGTTATCTTGCAATCCCGAGATAATCGTCTCCATGCTCCAAATCCATTTTAAAGCCATTTTTAAGGCATTTCGCGCATACATGAAATGAACACATTTTTCTCCAAAACTATAACAGATGCAAGCTTGTCCTGTTTGGTGGAGATAATATTTAATAAAATAAGTAGAAATCTACTAAAAGTTTCGTTTGTTTATATTGCCATCCTGAGATAATCGTCTCCATGCTCCAAATCCATTTTAAAGCCATTTCAAAGGCATTTTGCGCATACATGAAATGAACACATTTTTCTCCAAAACTATAACACATGCAAGCTTGTCCTGTTTGGTGGAGATGATATTTAATAAAATAAGTAGAAATCCACTAAAAGTTTTGCTTGGTTATCTTGCAATCCCGAGATAATCGTCTCCATGCTCCAAATCCATTTTAAAGCCATTTTTAAGGCATTTCGCGCATACATGAAATGAACACATTTTTCTCCAAAACTATAACAGATGCAAGCTTGTCCTGTTTGGTGGAGATGATATTTAATAAAATAAGTAGAAATCCACTAAAAGTTTTGTTTGGTTATCTTGCAATCCCGAGATAATCGTCTCCATGCTCCAAATCCATTTTAAAGCCATTTTTAAGGCATTTCGTGCATACATGAAATGAACACATTTTTCTCCAAAACTATAACAGATGCAAGTTTGTCCTGTTTGGTGGAGATAATATTTAATAAAATAAGTAGAAATCTACTAAAAGTTTCGTTTGTTTATATTGCCATCCTGAGATAATCGTCTCCATGCTCCAAATCCATTTTAAAGCCATTTCAAAGGCATTTTGCGCATACATGAAATGGACACATTTTTCTCCAAAACTATAACACATGCAAGCTTGTCCTGTTTGGTGGAGATGATATTTAATAAAATAAGTAGAAATCCACTAAAAGTTTTGTTTGGTTATCTTGCAATCCCGAGATAATCGTCTCCATGCTCCAAATCCATTTTAAAGCCATTTTTAAGGCATTTCGCGCATACATGAAATGAACACATTTTTCTCCAAAACTATAACAGATGCAAGCTTGTCCTGTTTGGTGGAGATGATATTTAATAAAATAAGTAGAAATCCACTAAAAGTTTTGTTTGGTTATCTTGCAATCCCGAGATAATCGTCTCCATGCTCCAAATCCATTTTAAAGCCATTTTTAAGGCATTTCGCGCATACATGAAATGAACACATTTTTCTCCAAAACTATAACAGATGCAAGCTTGTCCTGTTTGGTGGAGATGATATTTAATAAAATAAGTAGAAATCCACTAAAAGTTTTGTTTGGTTATCTTGCAATCCCGAGATAATCGTCTCCATGCTCCAAATCCATTTTAAAGCCATTTTTAAGGCATTTCGCGCATACATGAAATGAACACATTTTTCTCCAAAACTATAACAGATGCAAGCTTGTCCTGTTTGGTGGAGATGATATTTAATAAAATAAGTAGAAATCCACTAAAAGTTTTGTTTGGTTATCTTGCAATCCTGAGATAATCGTCTCCATGCTCCAAATCCATTTTAAAGCCATTTCAAAGGCATTTTGCGCATACATGAAATGAACACATTTTTCTCCAAAACTATAACACATGCAAGCTTGTCCTGTTTGGTGGAGATGATATTTAATAAAATAAGTAGAAATCCACTAAAAGTTTTGTTTGGTTATCTTGCAATCCCGAGATAATCGTCTCCATGCTCCAAATCCATTTTAAAGCCATTTTTAAGGCATTTCGCGCATACATGAAATGAACACATTTTTCTCCAAAACTATAACAGATGCAAGCTTGTCCTGTTTGGTGGAGATGATATTTAATAAAATAAGTAGAAATCCACTAAAAGTTTTGTTTGGTTATCTTGCAATCCCGAGATAATCGTCTCCATGCTCCAAATCCATTTTAAAGCCATTTTTAAGGCATTTCGCGCATACATGAAATGAACACATTTTTCTCCAAAACTATAACAGATGCAAGCTTGTCCTGTTTGGTGGAGATGATATTTAATAAAATAAGTAGAAATCCACTAAAAGTTTTGTTTGGTTATCTTGCAATCCCGAGATAATCGTCTCCATGCTCCAAATCCATTTTAAAGTCATTTTTAAGGCATTTCGCGCATACATGAAATGAACACATTTTTCTCCAAAACTATAACAGATGCAAGCTTGTCCTGTTTGGTGGAGATGATATTTAATAAAATAAGTAGAAATCCACTAAAAGTTTTGTTTGGTTATCTTGCAATCCCGAGATAATCGTCTCCATGCTCCAAATCCATTTTAAAGCCATTTCAAAGGCATTTTGCGCATACATGAAATGAACACATTTTTCTCCAAAACTATAACACATGCAAGCTTGTCCTGTTTGGTGGAGATGATATTTAATAAAATAAGTAGAAATCCACTAAAAGTTTTGTTTGGTTATCTTGCAATCCCGAGATAATCGTCTCCATGCTCCAAATCCATTTTAAAGCCATTTTTAAGGCATTTCGCGCATACATGAAATGAACACATTTTTCTCCAAAACTATAACAGATGCAAGCTTGTCCTGTTTGGTGGAGATAATATTTAATAAAATAAGTAGAAATCTACTAAAAGTTTCGTTTGTTTATATTGCCATCCTGAGATAATCGTCTCCATGCTCCAAATCCATTTTAAAGCCATTTCAAAGGCATTTTGCGCATACATGAAATGAACACATTTTTCTCCAAAACTATAACACATGCAAGCTTGTCCTGTTTGGTGGAGATGATATTTAATAAAATAAGTAGAAATCCACTAAAAGTTTTGTTTGGTTATCTTGCAATCCCGAGATAATCGTCTCCATGCTCCAAATCCATTTTAAAGCCATTTTTAAGGCATTTCGCGCATACATGAAATGAACACATTTTTCTCCAAAACTATAACAGATGCAAGCTTGTCCTGTTTGGTGGAGATGATATTTAATAAAATAAGTAGAAATCCACTAAAAGTTTTGTTTGGTTATCTTGCAATCCCGAGATAATCGTCTCCATGCTCCAAATCCATTTTAAAGCCATTTTTAAGGCATTTCGCGCATACATGAAATGAACACATTTTTCTCCAAAACTATAACAGATGCAAGCTTGTCCTGTTTGGTGGAGATAATATTTAATAAAATAAGTAGAAATCTACTAAAAGTTTCGTTTGTTTATATTGCCATCCTGAGATAATCGTCTCCATGCTCCAAATCCATTTTAAAGCCATTTCAAAGGCATTTTGCGCATACATGAAATGAACACATTTTTCTCCAAAACTATAACACATGCAAGCTTGTCCTGTTTGGTGGAGATGATATTTAATAAAATAAGTAGAAATCCACTAAAAGTTTTGTTTGGTTATCTTGCAATCCCGAGATAATCGTCTCCATGCTCCAAATCCATTTTAAAGCCATTTTTAAGGCATTTCGCGCATACATGAAATGAACACATTTTTCTCCAAAACTATAACAGATGCAAGCTTGTCCTGTTTGGTGGAGATGATATTTAATAAAATAAGTAGAAATCCACTAAAAGTTTTGTTTGGTTATCTTGCAATCCCGAGATAATCGTCTCCATGCTCCAAATCCATTTTAAAGCCATTTTTAAGGCATTTCGCGCATACATGAAATGAACACATTTTTCTCCAAAACTATAACAGATGCAAGCTTGTCCTGTTTGGTGGAGATAATATTTAATAAAATAAGTAGAAATCTACTAAAAGTTTCGTTTGTTTATATTGCCATCCTGAGATAATCGTCTCCATGCTCCAAATCCATTTTAAAGCCATTTCAAAGGCATTTTGCGCATACATGAAATGAACACATTTTTCTCCAAAACTATAACACATGCAAGCTTGTCCTGTTTGGTGGAGATGATATTTAATAAAATAAGTAGAAATCCACTAAAAGTTTTGTTTGGTTATCTTGCAATCCCGAGATAATCGTCTCCATGCTCCAAATCCATTTTAAAGCCATTTTTAAGGCATTTCGCGCATACATGAAATGAACACATTTTTCTCCAAAACTATAACAGATGCAAGCTTGTCCTGTTTGGTGGAGATAATATTTAATAAAATAAGTAGAAATCTACTAAAAGTTTCGTTTGTTTATATTGCCATCCTGAGATAATCGTCTCCATGCTCCAAATCCATTTTAAAGCCATTTCAAAGGCATTTTGCGCATACATGAAATGAACACATTTTTCTCCAAAACTATAACACATGCAAGCTTGTCCTGTTTGGTGGAGATGATATTTAATAAAATAAGTAGAAATCCACTAAAAGTTTTGTTTGGTTATCTTGCAATCCCGAGATAATCGTCTCCATGCTCCAAATCCATTTTAAAGCCATTTTTAAGGCATTTCGCGCATACATGAAATGAACACATTTTTCTCCAAAACTATAACAGATGCAAGCTTGTCCTGTTTGGTGGAGATGATATTTAATAAAATAAGTAGAAATCCACTAAAAGTTTTGTTTGGTTATCTTGCAATCCCGAGATAATCGTCTCCATGCTCCAAATCCATTTTAAAGCCATTTTAAGGCATTTCGCGCATACATGAAATGAACACATTTTTCTCCAAAACTATAACAGATGCAAGCTTGTCCTGTTTGGTGGAGATGATATTTAATAAAATAAGTAGAAATCCACTAAAAGTTTTGTTTGGTTATCTTGCAATCCCGAGATAATCGTCTCCATGCTCCAAATCCATTTTAAAGCCATTTTTAAGGCATTTCGCGCATACATGAAATGAACACATTTTTCTCCAAAACTATAACAGATGCAAGCTTGTCCTGTTTGGTGGAGATGATATTTAATAAAATAAGTAGAAATCCACTAAAAGTTTTGTTTGGTTATCTTGCAATCCCGAGATAATCGTCTCCATGCTCCAAATCCATTTTAAAGTCATTTTTAAGGCATTTCGCGCATACATGAAATGAACACATTTTTCTCCAAAACTATAACAGATGCAAGCTTGTCCTGTTTGGTGGAGATGATATTTAATAAAATAAGTAGAAATCCACTAAAAGTTTTGTTTGGTTATCTTGCAATCCCGAGATAATCGTCTCCATGCTCCAAATCCATTTTAAAGCCATTTCAAAGGCATTTTGCGCATACATGAAATGAACACATTTTTCTCCAAAACTATAACACATGCAAGCTTGTCCTGTTTGGTGGAGATGATATTTAATAAAATAAGAAGAAATCCACTAAAAGTTTTGTTTGGTTATCTTGCAATCCCGAGATAATCGTCTCCATGCTCCAAATCCATTTTAAAGCCATTTTTAAGGCATTTCGCGCATACATGAAATGAACACATTTTTCTCCAAAACTATAACAGATGCAAGCTTGTCCTGTTTGGTGGAGATGATATTTAATAAAATAAGTAGAAATCCACTAAAAGTTTTGTTTGGTTATATTGCAATCCCGAGATAATCGTCTCCATGCTCCAAATCCATTTTAAAGCCATTTTTAAGGCATTTCGCGAATACATGAAATGAACACATTTTTCTCTAAAACTATAACAGATGCAAGCTTGTCCTGTTTGGTGGAGATGATATTTAATAAAATAAGTAGAAATCCACTAAAAGTTTTGTTTGGTTATCTTGCAATCCCGAGATAATCGTCTCCATGCTCCAAATCCATTTTAAAGCCATTTTTAAGGCATTTCGCGCATACATGAAATGAACACATTTTTCTCCAAAACTATAACAGATGCAAGCTTGTCCTGTTTGGTGGAGATGATATTTAATAAAATAAGTAGAAATCCACTAAAAGTTTTGTTTGGTTATCTTGCAATCCCGAGATAATCGTCTCCATGCTCCAAATCCATTTTAAAGCCATTTTTAAGGCATTTCGCGCATACATGAAATGAACACATTTTTCTCCAAAACTATAACAGATGCAAGCTTGTCCTGTTTGGTGAAGATGATATTTAATAAAATAAGTAGAAATCCACTAAAAGTTTTGTTTGGTTATCTTGCAATCCCGAGATAATCGTCTCCATGCTCCAAATCCATTTTAAAGCCATTTTTAAGGCATTTCGCGCATACATGAAATGAACACATTTTTCTCCAAAACTATAACAGATGCAAGCTTGTCCTGTTTAGTGGAGATGATATTTAATAAAATAAGTAGAAATCCACTAAAAGTTTTGTTTGGTTATCTTGCAATCCCGAGATAATCGTCTCCATGCTCCAAATCCATTTTAAAGCCATTTTTAAGGCATTTCGCGCATACATGAAATGAACACATTTTTCTCCAAAACTATAACAGATGCAAGCTTGTCCTGTTTGGTGGAGATAATATTTAATAAAATAAGTAGAAATCTACTAAAAGTTTCGTTTGTTTATATTGCCATCCTGAGATAATCGTCTCCATGCTCCAAATCCATTTTAAAGCCATTTCAAAGGCATTTTGCGCATACATGAAATGAAAACATTTTTCTCCAAAACTATAACACATGCAAGCTTGTCCTGTTTGGTGGAGATGATATTTAATAAAATAAGAAGAAATCCACTAAAAGTTTTGTTTGGTTATCTTGCAATCCCGAGATAATCGTCTCCATGCTCCAAATCCATTTTAAAGCCATTTTTAAGGCATTTCGCGCATACATGAAATGAACACATTTTTCTCCAAAACTATAACAGATGCAAGCTTGTCCTGTTTGGTGGAGATGATATTTAATAAAATAAGTAGAAATCCACTAAAAGTTTTGTTTGGTTATCTTGCAATCCCGAGATAATCGTCTCCATGCTCCAAATCCATTTTAAAGCCATTTTTAAGGCATTTCGCGCATACATGAAATGAACACATTTTTCTCCAAAACTATAACAGATGCAAGCTTGTCCTGTTTGGTGGAGATGATATTTAATAAAATAAGTAGAAATCCACTAAAAGTTTTGTTTGGTTATCTTGCAATCCCGAGATAATCGTCTCCATGCTCCAAATCCATTTTAAAGTCATTTTTAAGGCATTTCGCGCATACATGAAATGAACACATTTTTCTCCAAAACTATAACAGATGCAAGCTTGTCCTGTTTGGTGGAGATGATATTTAATAAAATAAATAGAAATCCACTAAAAGTTTTGTTTGGTTATCTTGCAATCCCGAGATAATCGTCTCCATGCTCCAAATCCATTTTAAAGCCATTTCAAAGGCATTTTGCGCATACATGAAATGAACACATTTTTCTCCAAAACTATAACACATGCAAGCTTGTCCTGTTTGGTGGAGATGATATTTAATAAAATAAGTAGAAATCCACTAAAAGTTTTGTTTGGTTATCTTGCAATCCCGAGATAATCGTCTCCATGCTCCAAATCCATTTTAAAGCCATTTTTAAGGCATTTCGCGCATACATGAAATGAACACATTTTTCTCCAAAACTATAACAGATGCAAGCTTGTCCTGTTTGGTGGAGATGATATTTAATAAAATAAGTAGAAATCCACTAAAAGTTTTGTTTGGTTATCTTGCAATCCCGAGATAATCGTCTCCATGCTCCAAATCCATTTTAAAGCCATTTTTAAGGCATTTCGCGCATACATGAAATGAACACATTTTTCTCCAAAACTATAACAGATGCAAGCTTGTCCTGTTTGGTGGAGATGATATTTAATAAAATAAGTAGAAATCCACTAAAAGTTTTGTTTGGTTATCTTGCAATCCCGAGATAATCGTCTCCATGCTCCAAATCCATTTTAAAGCCATTTTTAAGGCATTTCGCGCATACATGAAATGAACACATTTTTCTCCAAAACTATAACAGATGCAAGCTTGTCCTGTTTGGTGGAGATGATATTTAATAAAATAAGTAGAAATCCACTAAAAGTTTTGTTTGGTTATATTGCAATCCCGAGATAATCGTCTCCATGCTCCAAATCCATTTTAAAGCCATTTTTAAGGCATTTCGCGCATACATGAAATGAACACATTTTTCTCCAAAACTATAACAGATGCAAGCTTGTCCTGTTTGGTGGAGATGATATTTAATAAAATAAGTAGAAATCCACTAAAAGTTTTGTTTGGTTATCTTGCAATCCCGAGATAATCGTCTCCATGCTCCAAATCCATTTTAAAGCCATTTTTAAGGCATTTCGCGCATACATGAAATGAACACATTTTTCTCCAAAACTATAACAGATGCAAGCTTGTCCTGTTTGGTGGAGATGATATTTAATAAAATAAGTAGAAATCTACTAAAAGTTTCGTTTGTTTATATTGCCATCCTGAGATAATCGTCTCCATGCTCCAAATCCATTTTAAAGCCATTTCAAAGGCATTTTGCGCATACATGAAATGAACACATTTTTCTCCAAAACTATAACACATGCAAGCTTGTCCTGTTTGGTGGAGATGATATTTAATAAAATAAGTAGAAATCCACTAAAAGTTTTGTTTGGTTATCTTGCAATCCCGAGATAATCGTCTCCATGCTCCAAATCCATTTTAAAGCCATTTTTAAGGCATTTCGCGCATACATGAAATGAACACATTTTTCTCCAAAACTATAACAGATGCAAGCTTGTCCTGTTTGGTGGAGATGATATTTAATAAAATAAGTAGAAATCCACTAAAAGTTTTGTTTGGTTATCTTGCAATCCCGAGATAATCGTCTCCATGCTCCAAATCCATTTTAAAGCCATTTTTAAGGCATTTCGCGCATACATGAAATGAACACATTTTTCTCCAAAACTATAACAGATGCAAGCTTGTCCTGTTTAGTGGAGATGATATTTAATAAAATAAGTAGAAATCCACTAAAAGGTTTGTTTGGTTATCTTGCAATCCCGAGATAATCGTCTCCATGCTCCAAATCCATTTTAAAGCCATTTTTAAGGCATTTCGCGCATACATGAAATGAACACATTTTTCTCCAAAACTATAACAGATGCAAGCTTGTCCTGTTTGGTGGAGATAATATTTAATAAAATAAGTAGAAATCTACTAAAAGTTTCGTTTGTTTATATTGCCATCCTGAGATAATCGTCTCCATGCTCCAAATCCATTTTAAAGCCATTTCAAAGGCATTTTGCGCATACATGAAATGAACACATTTTTCTCCAAAACTATAACACATGCAAGCTTGTCCTGTTTGGTGGAGATGATATTTAATAAAATAAGAAGAAATCCACTAAAAGTTTTGTTTGGTTATCTTGCAATCCCGAGATAATCGTCTCCATGCTCCAAATCCATTTTAAAGCCATTTTTAAGGCATTTCGCGCATACATGAAATGAACACATTTTTCTCCAAAACTATAACAGATGCAAGCTTGTCCTGTTTGGTGGAGATGATATTTAATAAAATAAGTAGAAATCCACTAAAAGTTTTGTTTGGTTATCTTGCAATCCCGAGATAATCGTCTCCATGCTCCAAATCCATTTTAAAGCCATTTCAAAGGCATTTTGCGCATACATGAAATGAACACATTTTTCTCCAAAACTATAACACATGCAAGCTTGTCCTGTTTGGTGGAGATGATATTTAATAAAATAAGTAGAAATCCACTAAAAGTTTTGTTTGGTTATCTTGCAATCCCGAGATAATCGTCTCCATGCTCCAAATCCATTTTAAAGCCATTTTTAAGGCATTTCGCGCATACATGAAATGAACACATTTTTCTCCAAAACTATAACAGATGCAAGCTTGTCCTATTTGGTGGAGATGATATTTAATAAAATAAGTAGAAATCCACTAAAAGTTTTGTTTGGTTATCTTGCAATCCCGAGATAATCGTCTCCATGCTCCAAATCCATTTAAAGCCATTTTTAAGGCATTTCGCGCATACATGAAATGAACACATTTTTCTCCAAAACTATAACAGATGCAAGCTTGTCCTGTTTGGTGGAGATGATATTTAATAAAATAAGTAGAAATCCACTAAAAGTTTTGTTTGGTTATCTTGCAATCCCGAGATAATCGTCTCCATGCTCCAAATCCATTTTAAAGCCATTTTTAAGGCATTTCGCGCATACATGAAATGAACACATTTTTCTCCAAAACTATAACAGATGCAAGCTTGTCCTGTTTGGTGGAGATGATATTTAATAAAATAAGTAGAAATCTACTAAAAGTTTCGTTTGTTTATATTGCCATCCTGAGATAATCGTCTCCATGCTCCAAATCCTTTTTAAAGCCATTTCAAAGGCATTTTGCGCATACATGAAATGAACACATTTTTCTCCAAAACTATAACACATGCAAGCTTGTCCTGTTTGGTGGAGATGATATTTAATGAAATAAGTAGAAATCCACTAAAAGTTTTGTTTGGTTATCTTGCAATCCCGAGATAATCGTCTCCATGCTCCAAATCCATTTTAAAGCCATTTTTAAGGCATTTCGCGCATACATGAAATGAACACATTTTTCTCCAAAACTATAACAGATGCAAGCTTGTCCTGTTTGGTGGAGATGATATTTAATAAAATAAGTAGAAATCCACTAAAAGTTTTGTTTGGTTATCTTGCAATCCCGAGATAATCGTCTCCATGCTCCAAATCCATTTTAAAGTCATTTTTAAGGCATTTCGCGCATACATGAAATGAACACATTTTTCTCCAAAACTATAACAGATGCAAGCTTGTCCTGTTTGGTGGAGATGATATTTAATAAAATAAGTAGAAATCCACTAAAAGTTTTGTTTGGTTATCTTGCAATCCCGAGATAATCGTCTCCATGCTCCAAATCCATTTTAAAGCCATTTCAAAGGCATTTTGCGCATACATGAAATGAACACATTTTTCTCCAAAACTATAACACATGCAAGCTTGTCCTGTTTGGTGGAGATGATATTTAATAAAATAAGTAGAAATCCACTAAAAGTTTTGTTTGGTTATCTTGCAATCCCGAGATAATCGTCTCCATGCTCCAAATCCATTTTAAAGCCATTTTTAAGGCATTTCGCGCATACATGAAATGAACACATTTTTCTCCAAAACTATAACAGATGCAAGCTTGTCCTGTTTGGTGGAGATAATATTTAATAAAATAAGTAGAAATCTACTAAAAGTTTCGTTTGTTTATATTGCCATCCTGAGATAATCGTCTCCATGCTCCAAATCCATTTTAAAGCCATTTCAAAGGCATTTTGCGCATACATGAAATGAACACATTTTTCTCCAAAACTATAACACATGCAAGCTTGTCCTGTTTGGTGGAGATGATATTTAATAAAATAAGTAGAAATCCACTAAAAGTTTTGTTTGGTTATCTTGCAATCCCGAGATAATCGTCTCCATGCTCCAAATCCATTTTAAAGCCATTTTTAAGGCATTTCGCGCATACATGAAATGAACACATTTTTCTCCAAAACTATAACAGATGCAAGCTTGTCCTGTTTGGTGGAGATGATATTTAATAAAATAAGTAGAAATCCACTAAAAGTTTTGTTTGGTTATCTTGCAATCCCGAGATAATCGTCTCCATGCTCCAAATCCATTTTAAAGCCATTTTTAAGGCATTTCGCGCATACATGAAATGAACACATTTTTCTCCAAAACTATAACAGATGCAAGCTTGTCCTGTTTGGTGGAGATGATATTTAATAAAATAAGTAGAAATCCACTAAAAGTTTTGTTTGGTTATCTTGCAATCCCGAGATAATCGTCTCCATGCTCCAAATCCATTTTAAAGTCATTTTTAAGGCATTTCGCGCATACATGAAATGAACACATTTTTCTCCAAAACTATAACAGATGCAAGCTTGTCCTGTTTGGTGGAGATGATATTTAATAAAATAAGTAGAAATCCACTAAAAGTTTTGTTTGGTTATCTTGCAATCCCGAGATAATCGTCTCCATGCTCCAAATCCATTTTAAAGCCATTTCAAAGGCATTTTGCGCATACATGAAATGAACACATTTTTCTCCAAAACTATAACACATGCAAGCTTGTCCTGTTTGGTGGAGATGATATTTAATAAAATAAGTAGAAATCCACTAAAAGTTTTGTTTGGTTATCTTGCAATCCCGAGATAATCGTCTCCATGCTCCAAATCCATTTTAAAGCCATTTTTAAGGCATTTCGCGCATACATGAAATGAACACATTTTTCTCCAAAACTATAACAGATGCAAGCTTGTCCTGTTTGGTGGAGATGATATTTAATAAAATAAGTAGAAATCCACTAAAAGTTTTGTTTGGTTATATTGCAATCCCGAGATAATCGTCTCCATGCTCCAAATCCATTTTAAAGCCATTTTTAAGGCATTTCGCGAATACATGAAATGAACACATTTTTCTCTAAAACTATAACAGATGCAAGCTTGTCCTGTTTGGTGGAGATGATATTTAATAAAATAAGTAGAAATCCACTAAAAGTTTTGTTTGGTTATCTTGCAATCCCGAGATAATCGTCTCCATGCTCCAAATCCATTTTAAAGCCATTTTTAAGGCATTTCGCGCATACATGAAATGAACACATTTTTCTCCAAAACTATAACAGATGCAAGCTTGTCCTGTTTGGTGGAGATGATATTTAATAAAATAAGTAGAAATCCACTAAAAGTTTTGTTTGGTTATCTTGCAATCCCGAGATAATCGTCTCCATGCTCCAAATCCATTTTAAAGCCATTTTTAAGGCATTTCGCGCATACATGAAATGAACACATTTTTCTCCAAAACTATAACAGATGCAAGCTTGTCCTGTTTGGTGGAGATGATATTTAATAAAATAAGTAGAAATCCACTAAAAGTTTTGTTTGGTTATCTTGCAATCCCGAGATAATCGTCTCCATGCTCCAAATCCATTTTAAAGCCATTTTTAAGGCATTTCGCGCATACATAAAATGAACACATTTTTCTCCAAAACTATAACAGATGCAAGCTTGTCCTGTTTAGTGGAGATGATATTTAATAAAATAAGTAGAAATCCACTAAAAGTTTTGTTTGGTTATCTTGCAATCCCGAGATAATCGTCTCCATGCTCCAAATCCATTTTAAAGCCATTTTTAAGGCATTTCGCGCATACATGAAATGAACACATTTTTCTCCAAAACTATAACAGATGCAAGCTTGTCCTGTTTGGTGGAGATAATATTTAATAAAATAAGTAGAAATCTACTAAAAGTTTCGTTTGTTTATATTGCCATCCTGAGATAATCGTCTCCATGCTCCAAATCCATTTTAAAGCCATTTCAAAGGCATTTTGCGCATACATGAAATGAACACATTTTTCTCCAAAACTATAACACATGCAAGCTTGTCCTGTTTGGTGGAGATGATATTTAATAAAATAAGTAGAAATCCACTAAAAGTTTTGTTTGGTTATCTTGCAATCCCGAGATAATCGTCTCCATGCTCCAAATCCATTTTAAAGCCATTTTTAAGGCATTTCGCGCATACATGAAATGAACACATTTTTCTCCAAAACTATAACAGATGCAAGCTTGTCCTGTTTGGTGGAGATGATATTTAATAAAATAAGTAGAAATCCACTAAAAGTTTTGTTTGGTTATCTTGCAATCCCGAGATAATCGTCTCCATGCTCCAAATCCATTTTAAAGCCATTTTTAAGGCATTTCGCGCATACATGAAATGAACACATTTTTCTCCAAAACTATAACAGATGCAAGCTTGTCCTGTTTGGTGGAGATGATATTTAATAAAATAAGTAGAAATCCACTAAAAGTTTTGTTTGGTTATCTTGCAATCCCGAGATAATCGTCTCCATGCTCCAAATCCATTTTAAAGTCATTTTTAAGGCATTTCGCGCATACATGAAATGAACACATTTTTCTCCAAAACTATAACAGATGCAAGCTTGTCCTGTTTGGTGGAGATGATATTTAATAAAATAAGTAGAAATCCACTAAAAGTTTTGTTTGGTTATCTTGCAATCCCGAGATAATCGTCTCCATGCTCCAAATCCATTTTAAAGCCATTTCAAAGGCATTTTGCGCATACATGAAATGAACACATTTTTCTCCAAAACTATAACACATGCAAGCTTGTCCTGTTTGGTGGAGATGATATTTAATAAAATAAGTAGAAATCCACTAAAAGTTTTGTTTGGTTATCTTGCAATCCCGAGATAATCGTCTCCATGCTCCAAATCCATTTTAAAGCCATTTTTAAGGCATTTCGCGCATACATGAAATGAACACATTTTTCTCCAAAACTATAACAGATGCAAGCTTGTCCTGTTTGGTGGAGATGATATTTAATAAAATAAGTAGAAATCTACTAAAAGTTTCGTTTGTTTATATTGCCATCCTGAGATAATCGTCTCCATGCTCCAAATCCTTTTTAAAGCCATTTCAAAGGCATTTTGCGCATACATGAAATGAACACATTTTTCTCCAAAACTATAACACATGCAAGCTTGTCCTGTTTGGTGGAGATGATATTTAATGAAATAAGTAGAAATCCACTAAAAGTTTTGTTTGGTTATCTTGCAATCCCGAGATAATCGTCTCCATGCTCCAAATCCATTTTAAAGCCATTTTTAAGGCATTTCGCGCATACATGAAATGAACACATTTTTCTCCAAAACTATAACAGATGCAAGCTTGTCCTGTTTGGTGGAGATGATATTTAATAAAATAAGTAGAAATCCACTAAAAGTTTTGTTTGGTTATCTTGCAATCCCGAGATAATCGTCTCCATGCTCCAAATCCATTTTAAAGTCATTTTTAAGGCATTTCGCGCATACATGAAATGAACACATTTTTCTCCAAAACTATAACAGATGCAAGCTTGTCCTGTTTGGTGGAGATGATATTTAATAAAATAAGTAGAAATCCACTAAAAGTTTTGTTTGGTTATCTTGCAATCCCGAGATAATCGTCTCCATGCTCCAAATCCATTTTAAAGCCATTTCAAAGGCATTTTGCGCATACATGAAATGAACACATTTTTCTCCAAAACTATAACACATGCAAGCTTGTCCTGTTTGGTGGAGATGATATTTAATAAAATAAGTAGAAATCCACTAAAAGTTTTGTTTGGTTATCTTGCAATCCCGAGATAATCGTCTCCATGCTCCAAATCCATTTTAAAGCCATTTTTAAGGCATTTCGCGCATACATGAAATGAACACATTTTTCTCCAAAACTATAACAGATGCAAGCTTGTCCTGTTTGGTGGAGATAATATTTAATAAAATAAGTAGAAATCTACTAAAAGTTTCGTTTGTTTATATTGCCATCCTGAGATAATCGTCTCCATGCTCCAAATCCATTTTAAAGCCATTTCAAAGGCATTTTGCGCATACATGAAATGAACACATTTTTCTCCAAAACTATAACACATGCAAGCTTGTCCTGTTTGGTGGAGATGATATTTAATAAAATAAGTAGAAATCCACTAAAAGTTTTGTTTGGTTATCTTGCAATCCCGAGATAATCGTCTCCATGCTCCAAATCCATTTTAAAGCCATTTTTAAGGCATTTCGCGCATACATGAAATGAACACATTTTTCTCCAAAACTATAACAGATGCAAGCTTGTCCTGTTTGGTGGAGATGATATTTAATAAAATAAGTAGAAATCCACTAAAAGTTTTGTTTGGTTATCTTGCAATCCCGAGATAATCGTCTCCATGCTCCAAATCCATTTTAAAGCCATTTTTAAGGCATTTCGCGCATACATGAAATGAACACATTTTTCTCCAAAACTATAACACATGCAAGCTTGTCCTGTTTGGTGGAGATGATATTTAATAAAATAAGTAGAAATCCACTAAAAGTTTTGTTTGGTTATCTTGCAATCCCGAGATAATCGTCTCCATGCTCCAAATCCATTTTAAAGTCATTTTTAAGGCATTTCGCGCATACATGAAATGAACACATTTTTCTCCAAAACTATAACAGATGCAAGCTTGTCCTGTTTGGTGGAGATGATATTTAATAAAATAAGTAGAAATCCACTAAAAGTTTTGTTTGGTTATCTTGCAATCCCGAGATAATCGTCTCCATGCTCCAAATCCATTTTAAAGTCATTTTTAAGGCATTTCGCGCATACATGAAATGAACACATTTTTCTCCAAAACTATAACAGATGCAAGCTTGTCCTGTTTGGTGGAGATGATATTTAATAAAATAAGTAGAAATCCACTAAAAGTTTTGTTTGGTTATCTTGCAATCCCGAGATAATCGTCTCCATGCTCCAAATCCATTTTAAAGCCATTTCAAAGGCATTTTGCGCATACATGAAATGAACACATTTTTCTCCAAAACTATAACACATGCAAGCTTGTCCTGTTTGGTGGAGATGATATTTAATAAAATAAGTAGAAATCCACTAAAAGTTTTGTTTGGTTATCTTGCAATCCCGAGATAATCGTCTCCATGCTCCAAATCCATTTTAAAGCCATTTTTAAGGCATTTCGCGCATACATGAAATGAACACATTTTTCTCCAAAACTATAACAGATGCAAGCTTGTCCTGTTTGGTGGAGATGATATTTAATAAAATAAGTAGAAATCTACTAAAAGTTTCGTTTGTTTATATTGCCATCCTGAGATAATCGTCTCCATGCTCCAAATCCTTTTTAAAGCCATTTCAAAGGCATTTTGCGCATACATGAAATGAACACATTTTTCTCCAAAACTATAACACATGCAAGCTTGTCCTGTTTGGTGGAGATGATATTTAATGAAATAAGTAGAAATCCACTAAAAGTTTTGTTTGGTTATCTTGCAATCCCGAGATAATCGTCTCCATGCTCCAAATCCATTTTAAAGCCATTTTTAAGGCATTTCGCGCATACATGAAATGAACACATTTTTCTCCAAAACTATAACAGATGCAAGCTTGTCCTGTTTGGTGGAGATGATATTTAATAAAATAAGTAGAAATCCACTAAAAGTTTTGTTTGGTTATCTTGCAATCCCGAGATAATCGTCTCCATGCTCCAAATCCATTTTAAAGTCATTTTTAAGGCATTTCGCGCATACATGAAATGAACACATTTTTCTCCAAAACTATAACAGATGCAAGCTTGTCCTGTTTGGTGGAGATGATATTTAATAAAATAAGTAGAAATCCACTAAAAGTTTTGTTTGGTTATCTTGCAATCCCGAGATAATCGTCTCCATGCTCCAAATCCATTTTAAAGCCATTTCAAAGGCATTTTGCGCATACATGAAATGAACACATTTTTCTCCAAAACTATAACACATGCAAGCTTGTCCTGTTTGGTGGAGATGATATTTAATAAAATAAGTAGAAATCCACTAAAAGTTTTGTTTGGTTATCTTGCAATCCCGAGATAATCGTCTCCATGCTCCAAATCCATTTTAAAGCCATTTTTAAGGCATTTCGCGCATACATGAAATGAACACATTTTTCTCCAAAACTATAACAGATGCAAGCTTGTCCTGTTTGGTGGAGATAATATTTAATAAAATAAGTAGAAATCTACTAAAAGTTTCGTTTGTTTATATTGCCATCCTGAGATAATCGTCTCCATGCTCCAAATCCATTTTAAAGCCATTTCAAAGGCATTTTGCGCATACATGAAATGAACACATTTTTCTCCAAAACTATAACACATGCAAGCTTGTCCTGTTTGGTGGAGATGATATTTAATAAAATAAGTAGAAATCCACTAAAAGTTTTGTTTGGTTATCTTGCAATCCCGAGATAATCGTCTCCATGCTCCAAATCCATTTTAAAGCCATTTTTAAGGCATTTCGCGCATACATGAAATGAACACATTTTTCTCCAAAACTATAACAGATGCAAGCTTGTCCTGTTTGGTGGAGATGATATTTAATAAAATAAGTAGAAATCCACTAAAAGTTTTGTTTGGTTATCTTGCAATCCCGAGATAATCGTCTCCATGCTCCAAATCCATTTTAAAGCCATTTTTAAGGCATTTCGCGCATACATGAAATGAACACATTTTTCTCCAAAACTATAACACATGCAAGCTTGTCCTGTTTGGTGGAGATGATATTTAATAAAATAAGTAGAAATCCACTAAAAGTTTTGTTTGGTTATCTTGCAATCCCGAGATAATCGTCTCCATGCTCCAAATCCATTTTAAAGTCATTTTTAAGGCATTTCGCGCATACATGAAATGAACACATTTTTCTCCAAAACTATAACAGATGCAAGCTTGTCCTGTTTGGTGGAGATGATATTTAATAAAATAAGTAGAAATCCACTAAAAGTTTTGTTTGGTTATCTTGCAATCCCGAGATAATCGTCTCCATGCTCCAAATCCATTTTAAAGCCATTTCAAAGGCATTTTGCGCATACATGAAATGAACACATTTTTCTCCAAAACTATAACACATGCAAGCTTGTCCTGTTTGGTGGAGATGATATTTAATAAAATAAGTAGAAATCCACTAAAAGTTTTGTTTGGTTATCTTGCAATCCCGAGATAATCGTCTCCATGCTCCAAATCCATTTTAAAGCCATTTTTAAGGCATTTCGCGCATACATGAAATGAACACATTTTTCTCCAAAACTATAACAGATGCAAGCTTGTCCTGTTTGGTGGAGATGATATTTAATAAAATAAGTAGAAATCCACTAAAAGTTTTGTTTGGTTATATTGCAATCCCGAGATAATCGTCTCCATGCTCCAAATCCATTTTAAAGCCATTTTTAAGGCATTTCGCGAATACATGAAATGAACACATTTTTCTCTAAAACTATAACAGATGCAAGCTTGTCCTGTTTGGTGGAGATGATATTTAATAAAATAAGTAGAAATCCACTAAAAGTTTTGTTTGGTTATCTTGCAATCCCGAGATAATCGTCTCCATGCTCCAAATCCATTTTAAAGCCATTTTTAAGGCATTTCGCGCATACATGAAATGAACACATTTTTCTCCAAAACTATAACAGATGCAAGCTTGTCCTGTTTGGTGGAGATGATATTTAATAAAATAAGTAGAAATCCACTAAAAGTTTTGTTTGGTTATCTTGCAATCCCGAGATAATCGTCTCCATGCTCCAAATCCATTTTAAAGCCATTTTTAAGGCATTTCGCGCATACATGAAATGAACACATTTTTCTCCAAAACTATAACAGATGCAAGCTTGTCCTGTTTGGTGGAGATGATATTTAATAAAATAAGTAGAAATCCACTAAAAGTTTTGTTTGGTTATCTTGCAATCCCGAGATAATCGTCTCCATGCTCCAAATCCATTTTAAAGCCATTTTTAAGGCATTTCGCGCATACATAAAATGAACACATTTTTCTCCAAAACTATAACAGATGCAAGCTTGTCCTGTTTAGTGGAGATGATATTTAATAAAATAAGTAGAAATCCACTAAAAGTTTTGTTTGGTTATCTTGCAATCCCGAGATAATCGTCTCCATGCTCCAAATCCATTTTAAAGCCATTTTTAAGGCATTTCGCGCATACATGAAATGAACACATTTTTCTCCAAAACTATAACAGATGCAAGCTTGTCCTGTTTGGTGGAGATAATATTTAATAAAATAAGTAGAAATCTACTAAAAGTTTCGTTTGTTTATATTGCCATCCTGAGATAATCGTCTCCATGCTCCAAATCCATTTTAAAGCCATTTCAAAGGCATTTTGCGCATACATGAAATGAACACATTTTTCTCCAAAACTATAACACATGCAAGCTTGTCCTGTTTGGTGGAGATGATATTTAATAAAATAAGTAGAAATCCACTAAAAGTTTTGTTTGGTTATCTTGCAATCCCGAGATAATCGTCTCCATGCTCCAAATCCATTTTAAAGCCATTTTTAAGGCATTTCGCGCATACATGAAATGAACACATTTTTCTCCAAAACTATAACAGATGCAAGCTTGTCCTGTTTGGTGGAGATGATATTTAATAAAATAAGTAGAAATCCACTAAAAGTTTTGTTTGGTTATCTTGCAATCCCGAGATAATCGTCTCCATGCTCCAAATCCATTTTAAAGCCATTTCAAAGGCATTTTGCGCATACATGAAATGAACACATTTTTCTCCAAAACTATAACACATGCAAGCTTGTCCTGTTTGGTGGAGATGATATTTAATAAAATAAGTAGAAATCCACTAAAAGTTTTGTTTGGTTATCTTGCAATCCCGAGATAATCGTCTCCATGCTCCAAATCCATTTTAAAGCCATTTTTAAGGCATTTCGCGCATACATGAAATGAACACATTTTTCTCCAAAACTATAACAGATGCAAGCTTGTCCTGTTTGGTGGAGATAATATTTAATAAAATAAGTAGAAATCTACTAAAAGTTTCGTTTGTTTATATTGCCATCCTGAGATAATCGTCTCCATGCTCCAAATCCATTTTAAAGCCATTTCAAAGGCATTTTGCGCATACATGAAATGAACACATTTTTCTCCAAAACTATAACACATGCAAGCTTGTCCTGTTTGGTGGAGATGATATTTAATAAAATAAGTAGAAATCCACTAAAAGTTTTGTTTGGTTATCTTGCAATCCCGAGATAATCGTCTCCATGCTCCAAATCCATTTTAAAGCCATTTTTAAGGCATTTCGCGCATACATGAAATGAACACATTTTTCTCCAAAACTATAACAGATGCAAGCTTGTCCTGTTTGGTGGAGATGATATTTAATAAAATAAGTAGAAATCCACTAAAAGTTTTGTTTGGTTATCTTGCAATCCCGAGATAATCGTCTCCATGCTCCAAATCCATTTTAAAGCCATTTTTAAGGCATTTCGCGCATACATGAAATGAACACATTTTTCTCCAAAACTATAACAGATGCAAGCTTGTCCTGTTTGGTGGAGATGATATTTAATAAAATAAGTAGAAATCCACTAAAAGTTTTGTTTGGTTATCTTGCAATCCCGAGATAATCGTCTCCATGCTCCAAATCCATTTTAAAGTCATTTTTAAGGCATTTCGCGCATACATGAAATGAACACATTTTTCTCCAAAACTATAACAGATGCAAGCTTGTCCTGTTTGGTGGAGATGATATTTAATAAAATAAGTAGAAATCCACTAAAAGTTTTGTTTGGTTATCTTGCAATCCCGAGATAATCGTCTCCATGCTCCAAATCCATTTTAAAGCCATTTCAAAGGCATTTTGCGCATACATGAAATGAACACATTTTTCTCCAAAACTATAACACATGCAAGCTTGTCCTGTTTGGTGGAGATGATATTTAATAAAATAAGTAGAAATCCACTAAAAGTTTTGTTTGGTTATCTTGCAATCCCGAGATAATCGTCTCCATGCTCCAAATCCATTTTAAAGCCATTTTTAAGGCATTTCGCGCATACATGAAATGAACACATTTTTCTCCAAAACTATAACAGATGCAAGCTTGTCCTGTTTGGTGGAGATGATATTTAATAAAATAAGTAGAAATCCACTAAACGTTTTGTTTGGTTATATTGCAATCCCGAGATAATCGTCTCCATGCTCCAAATCCATTTTAAAGCCATTTTTAAGGCATTTCGCGAATACATGAAATGAACACATTTTTCTCTAAAACTATAACAGATGCAAGCTTGTCCTGTTTGGTGGAGATGATATTTAATAAAATAAGTAGAAATCCACTAAAAGTTTTGTTTGGTTATCTTGCAATCCCGAGATAATCGTCTCCATGCTCCAAATCCATTTTAAAGCCATTTTTAAGGCATTTCGCGCATACATGAAATGAACACATTTTTCTCCAAAACTATAACAGATGCAAGCTTGTCCTGTTTGGTGGAGATGATATTTAATAAAATAAGTAGAAATCCACTAAAAGTTTTGTTTGGTTATCTTGCAATCCCGAGATAATCGTCTCCATGCTCCAAATCCATTTTAAAGCCATTTTTAAGGCATTTCGCGCATACATGAAATGAACACATTTTTCTCCAAAACTATAACAGATGCAAGCTTGTCCTGTTTGGTGGAGATGATATTTAATAAAATAAGTAGAAATCCACTAAAAGTTTTGTTTGGTTATCTTGCAATCCCGAGATAATCGTCTCCATGCTCCAAATCCATTTTAAAGCCATTTTTAAGGCATTTCGCGCATACATAAAATGAACACATTTTTCTCCAAAACTATAACAGATGCAAGCTTGTCCTGTTTAGTGGAGATGATATTTAATAAAATAAGTAGAAATCCACTAAAAGTTTTGTTTGGTTATCTTGCAATCCCGAGATAATCGTCTCCATGCTCCAAATCCATTTTAAAGCCATTTTTAAGGCATTTCGCGCATACATGAAATGAACACATTTTTCTCCAAAACTATAACAGATGCAAGCTTGTCCTGTTTGGTGGAGATAATATTTAATAAAATAAGTAGAAATCTACTAAAAGTTTCGTTTGTTTATATTGCCATCCTGAGATAATCGTCTCCATGCTCCAAATCCATTTTAAAGCCATTTCAAAGGCATTTTGCGCATACATGAAATGAACACATTTTTCTCCAAAACTATAACACATGCAAGCTTGTCCTGTTTGGTGGAGATGATATTTAATAAAATAAGTAGAAATCCACTAAAAGTTTTGTTTGGTTATCTTGCAATCCCGAGATAATCGTCTCCATGCTCCAAATCCATTTTAAAGCCATTTTTAAGGCATTTCGCGCATACATGAAATGAACACATTTTTCTCCAAAACTATAACAGATGCAAGCTTGTCCTGTTTGGTGGAGATGATATTTAATAAAATAAGTAGAAATCCACTAAAAGTTTTGTTTGGTTATCTTGCAATCCCGAGATAATCGTCTCCATGCTCCAAATCCATTTTAAAGCCATTTTTAAGGCATTTCGCGCATACATGAAATGAACACATTTTTCTCCAAAACTATAACAGATGCAAGCTTGTCCTGTTTGGTGGAGATGATATTTAATAAAATAAGTAGAAATCCACTAAAAGTTTTGTTTGGTTATCTTGCAATCCCGAGATAATCGTCTCCATGCTCCAAATCCATTTTAAAGTCATTTTTAAGGCATTTCGCGCATACATGAAATGAACACATTTTTCTCCAAAACTATAACAGATGCAAGCTTGTCCTGTTTGGTGGAGATGATATTTAATAAAATAAGTAGAAATCCACTAAAAGTTTTGTTTGGTTATCTTGCAATCCCGAGATAATCGTCTCCATGCTCCAAATCCATTTTAAAGCCATTTCAAAGGCATTTTGCGCATACATGAAATGAACACATTTTTCTCCAAAACTATAACACATGCAAGCTTGTCCTGTTTGGTGGAGATGATATTTAATAAAATAAGTAGAAATCCACTAAAAGTTTTGTTTGGTTATCTTGCAATCCCGAGATAATCGTCTCCATGCTCCAAATCCATTTTAAAGCCATTTTTAAGGCATTTCGCGCATACATGAAATGAACACATTTTTCTCCAAAACTATAACAGATGCAAGCTTGTCCTGTTTGGTGGAGATGATATTTAATAAAATAAGTAGAAATCCACTAAAAGTTTTGTTTGGTTATCTTGCAATCCCGAGATAATCGTCTCCATGCTCCAAATCCATTTTAAAGCCATTTTTAAGGCATTTCGCGCATACATGAAATGAACACATTTTTCTCCAAAACTATAACAGATGCAAGCTTGTCCTGTTTGGTGGAGATGATATTTAATAAAATAAGTAGAAATCCACTAAAAGTTTTGTTTGGTTATCTTGCAATCCCGAGATAATCGTCTCCATGCTCCAAATCCATTTTAAAGCCATTTTTAAGGCATTTCGCGCATACATGAAATGAACACATTTTTCTCCAAAACTATAACAGATGCAAGCTTGTCCTGTTTGGTGGAGATGATATTTAATAAAATAAGTAGAAATCCACTAAAAGTTTTGTTTGGTTATATTGCAATCCCGAGATAATCGTCTCCATGCTCCAAATCCATTTTAAAGCCATTTTTAAGGCATTTCGCGCATACATGAAATGAACACATTTTTCTCCAAAACTATAACAGATGCAAGCTTGTCCTGTTTGGTGGAGATGATATTTAATAAAATAAGTAGAAATCCACTAAAAGTTTTGTTTGGTTATCTTGCAATCCCGAGATAATCGTCTCCATGCTCCAAATCCATTTTAAAGCCATTTTTAAGGCATTTCGCGCATACATGAAATGAACACATTTTTCTCCAAAACTATAACAGATGCAAGCTTGTCCTGTTTGGTGGAGATGATATTTAATAAAATAAGTAGAAATCCACTAAAAGTTTTGTTTGGTTATCTTGCAATCCCGAGATAATCGTCTCCATGCTCCAAATCCATTTTAAAGCCATTTTTAAGGCATTTCGCGCATACATGAAATGAACACATTTTTCTCCAAAACTATAACAGATGCAAGCTTGTCCTGTTTGGTGGAGATGATATTTAATAAAATAAGTAGAAATCTACTAAAAGTTTCGTTTGTTTATATTGCCATCCTGAGATAATTGTCTCCATGCTCCAAATCCATTTTAAAGCCATTTCAAAGGCATTTTGCGCATACATGAAATGAACACATTTTTCTCCAAAACTATAACACATGCAAGCTTGTCCTGTTTGGTGGAGATGATATTTAATAAAATAAGTAGAAATCCACTAAAAGTTTTGTTTGGTTATCTTGCAATCCCGAGATAATCGTCTCCATGCTCCAAATCCATTTTAAAGTCATTTTTAAGGCATTTCGCGCATACATGAAATGAACACATTTTTCTCCAAAACTATAACAGATGCAAGCTTGTCCTGTTTGGTGGAGATGATATTTAATAAAATAAGTAGAAATCCACTAAAAGTTTTGTTTGGTTATCTTGCAATCCCGAGATAATCGTCTCCATGCTCCAAATCCATTTTAAAGCCATTTCAAAGGCATTTTGCGCATACATTAAATGAACACATTTTTCTCCAAAACTATAACACATGCAAGCTTGTCCTGTTTGGTGGAGATGATATTTAATAAAATAAGTAGAAATCCACTAAAAGTTTTGTTTGGTTATCTTGCAATCCCGAGATAATCGTCTCCATGCTCCAAATCCATTTTAAAGCCATTTTTAAGGCATTTCGCGCATACATGAAATGAACACATTTTTCTCCAAAACTATAACAGATGCAAGCTTGTCCTGTTTGGTGGAGATGATATTTAATAAAATAAGTAGAAATCCACTAAAAGATTTGTTTGGTTATCTTGCAATCCCGAGATAATCGTCTCCATGCTCCAAATCCATTTTAAAGCCATTTTTAAGGCATTTCGCGCATACATGAAATGAACACATTTTTCTCCAAAACTATAACAGATGCAAGCTTGTCCTGTTTGGTGGAGATGATATTTAATAAAATAAGTAGAAATCCACTAAAAGTTTTGTTTGATTATCTTGCAATCCCGAGATAATCGTCTCCATGCTCCAAATCCATTTTAAAGCCATTTTTAAGGCATTTCGCGCATACATGAAATGAACACATTTTTCTCCAAAACTATAACAGATGCAAGCTTGTCCTGTTTGGTGGAGATGATATTTAATAAAATAAGTAGAAATCCACTAAAAGTTTTGTTTGGTTATATTGCAATCCCGAGATAATCGTCTCCATGCTCCAAATCCATTTTAAAGCCATTTTTAAGGCATTTCGCGCATACATGAAATGAACACATTTTTCTCCAAAACTATAACAGATGCAAGCTTGTCCTGTTTGGTGGAGATGATATTTAATAAAATAAGTAGAAATCCACTAAAAGTTTTGTTTGCTTATCTTGCAATCCCGAGATAATCGTCTCCATGCCCCAAATCCATTTTAAAGCCATTTTTAAGGCATTTCGCGCATACATGAAATGAACACATTTTTCTCCAAAACTATAACAGATGCAAGCTTGTCCTGTTTGGTGGAGATGATATTTAATAAAATAAGTAGAAATCCACTAAAAGTTTTGTTTGGTTATCTTGCAATCCCGAGATAATCGTCTCCATGCTCCAAATCCATTTTAAAGCCATTTTTAAGGCATTTCGCGCATACATGAAATGAACACATTTTTCTCCAAAACTATAACAGATGCAAGCTTGTCCTGTTTGGTGGAGATGATATTTAATAAAATAAGTAGAAATCCACTAAAAGTTTTGTTTGGTTATCTTGCAATCCCGAGATAATCGTCTCCATGCTCCAAATCCATTTTAAAGCCATTTTTAAGGCATTTCGCGCATACATGAAATGAACACATTTTTCTCCAAAACTATAACAGATGCAAGCTTGTCCTGTTTGGTGGAGATGATATTTAATAAAATAAGTAGAAATCCACTAAAAGTTTTGTTTGGTTATCTTGCAATCCCGAGATAATCGTCTCCATGCTCCAAATCCATTTTAAAGCCATTTTTAAGGCATTTCGCGCATACATGAAATGAACACATTTTTCTCCAAAACTATAACAGATGCAAGCTTGTCCTGTTTGGTGGAGATAATATTTAATAAAATAAGTAGAAATCTACTAAAAGTTTCGTTTGTTTATATTGCCATCCTGAGATAATCGTCTCCATGCTCCAAATCCATTTTAAAGCCATTTCAAAGGCATTTTGCGCATACATGAAATGAACACATTTTTCTCCAAAACTGTAACACATGCAAGCTTGTCCTGTTTGGTGGAGATGATATTTAATAAAATAAGTAGAAATCCACTAAAAGTTTTGTTTGGTTATCTTGCAATCCCGAGATAATCGTCTCCATGCTCCAAATCCATTTTAAAGCCATTTTTAAGGCATTTCGCGCATACATGAAATGAACACATTTTTCTCCAAAACTATAACAGATGCAAGCTTGTCCTGTTTGGTGGAGATGATATTTAATAAAATAAGTAGAAATCCACTAAAAGTTTTGTTTGGTTATCTTGCAATCCCGAGATAATCGTCTCCATGCTCCAAATCCATTTTAAAGCCATTTTTAAGGCATTTCGCGCATACATGAAATGAACACATTTTTCTCCAAAACTATAACAGATGCAAGCTTGTCCTGTTTGGTGGAGATGATATTTATTAAAATAAGTAGAAATCCACTAAAAGTTTTGTTTGGTTATCTTGCAATCCCGAGATAATCGTCTCCATGCTCCAAATCCATTTTAAAGCCATTTTTTAAGGCATTTCGCGCATACATGAAATGAACACATTTTTCTCCAAAACTATAACAGATGCAAGCTTGTCCTGTTTGGTGGAGATGATATTTAATAAAATAAGTAGAAATCCACTAAAAGTTTTGTTTGGTTATATTGCAATCCCGAGATAATCGTCTCCATGCTCCAAATCCATTTTAAAGCCATTTTTAAGGCATTTCGCGCATACATGAAATGAACACATTTTTCTCCAAAACTATAACAGATGCAAGCTTGTCCTGTTTGGTGGAGATGATATTTAATAAAATAAGTAGAAATCCACTAAAAGTTTTGTTTGCTTATCTTGCAATCCCGAGATAATCGTCTCCATGCCCCAAATCCATTTTAAAGCCATTTTTAAGGCATTTCGCGCATACATGAAATGAACACATTTTTCTCCAAAACTATAACAGATGCAAGCTTGTCCTGTTTGGTGGAGATGATATTTAATAAAATAAGTAGAAATCCACTAAAAGTTTTGTTTGGTTATCTTGCAATCCCGAGATAATCGTCTCCATGCTCCAAATCCATTTTAAAGCCATTTTTAAGGCATTTCGCGCATACATGAAATGAACACATTTTTCTCCAAAACTATAACAGATGCAAGCTTGTCCTGTTTGGTGGAGATGATATTTAATAAAATAAGTAGAAATCCACTAAAAGTTTTGTTTGGTTATCTTGCAATCCCGAGATAATCGTCTCCATGCTCCAAATCCATTTTAAAGCCATTTTTAAGGCATTTCGCGCATACATGAAATGAACACATTTTTCTCCAAAACTATAACAGATGCAAGCTTGTCCTGTTTGGTGGAGATGATATTTAATAAAATAAGTAGAAATCCACTAAAAGTTTTGTTTGGTTATCTTGCAATCCCGAGATAATCGTCTCCATGCTCCAAATCCATTTTAAAGCCATTTTTAAGGCATTTCGCGCATACATGAAATGAACACATTTTTCTCCAAAACTATAACAGATGCAAGCTTGTCCTGTTTGGTGGAGATAATATTTAATAAAATAAGTAGAAATCTACTAAAAGTTTCGTTTGTTTATATTGCCATCCTGAGATAATCATCTCCATGCTCCAAATCCATTTTAAAGCCATTTCAAAGGCATTTTGCGCATACATGAAATGAACACATTTTTCTCCAAAACTATAACACATGCAAGCTTGTCCTGTTTGGTGGAGATGATATTTAATAAAATAAGTAGAAATCCACTAAAAGTTTTGTTTGGTTATCTTGCAATCCCGAGATAATCGTCTCCATGCTCCAAATCCATTTTAAAGCCATTTTTAAGGCATTTCGCGCATACATGAAATGAACACATTTTTCTCCAAAACTATAACAGATGCAAGCTTGTCCTGTTTGGTGGAGATGATATTTAATAAAATAAGTAGAAATCCACTAAAAGTTTTGTTTGGTTATCTTGCAATCCCGAGATAATCGTCTCCATGCTCCAAATCCATTTTAAAGCCATTTTTAAGGCATTTCGCGCATACATGAAATGAACACATTTTTCTCCAAAACTATAACAGATGCAAGCTTGTCCTGTTTGGTGGAGATGATATTTATTAAAATAAGTAGAAATCCACTAAAAGTTTTGTTTGGTTATCTTGCAATCCCGAGATAATCGTCTCCATGCTCCAAATCCATTTTAAAGCCATTTTTTAAGGCATTTCGCGCATACATGAAATGAACACATTTTTCTCCAAAACTATAACAGATGCAAGCTTGTCCTGTTTGGTGGAGATAATATTTAATAAAATAAGTAGAAATCTACTAAAAGTTTCGTTTGTTTATATTGCCATCCTGAGATAATCGTCTCCATGCTCCAAATCCATTTTAAAGCCATTTCAAAGGCATTTTGCGCATACATGAAATGAACACATTTTTCTCCAAAACTATAACACATGCAAGCTTGTCCTGTTTGGTGGAGATGATATTTAATAAAATAAGTAGAAATCCACTAAAAGTTTTGTTTGGTTATCTTGCAATCCCGAGATAATCGTCTCCATGCTCCAAATCCATTTTAAAGCCATTTTTAAGGCATTTCGCGCATACATGAAATGAACACATTTTTCTCCAAAACTATAACAGATGCAAGCTTGTCCTGTTTGGTGGAGATGATATTTAATAAAATAAGTAGAAATCCACTAAAAGTTTTGTTTGGTTATCTTGCAATCCCGAGATAATCGTCTCCATGCTCCAAATCCATTTTAAAGCCATTTTTAAGGCATTTCGCGCATACATGAAATGAACACATTTTTCTCCAAAACTATAACAGATGCAAGCTTGTCCTGTTTGGTGGAGATGATATTTAATAAAATAAGTAGAAATCCACTAAAAGTTTTGTTTGGTTATCTTGCAATCCCGAGATAATCGTCTCCATGCTCCAAATCCATTTTAAAGCCATTTTTAAGGCATTTCGCGCATACATGAAATGAACACATTTTTCTCCAAAACTATAACAGATGCAAGCTTGTCCTGTTTGGTGGAGATGATATTTAATAAAATAAGTAGAAATCCACTAAAAGTTTTTTTTGGTTATCTTGCAATCCCGAGATAATCGTCTCCATGCTCCAAATCCATTTTAAAGCCATTTCAAAGGCATTTTGCGCATACATGAAATGAACACATTTTTCTCCAAAACTATAACACATGCAAGCTTGTCCTGTTTGGTGGAGATGATATTTAATAAAATAAGTAGAAATCCACTAAAAGTTTTGTTTGGTTATCTTGCAATCCCGAGATAATCGTCTCCATGCTCCAAATCCATTTTAAAGCCATTTTTAAGGCATTTCGCGCATACATGAAATGAACACATTTTTCTCCAAAACTATAACAGATGCAAGCTTGTCCTGTTTGGTGGAGATGATATTTAATAAAATAAGTAGAAATCTACTAAAAGTTTCGTTTGTTTATATTGCCATCCTGAGATAATCGTCTCCATGCTCCAAATCCATTTTAAAGCCATTTCAAAGGCATTTTGCGCATACATGAAATGAACACATTTTTCTCCAAAACTATAACACATGCAAGCTTGTCCTGTTTGGTGGAGATGATATTTAATAAAATAAGTAGAAATCCACTAAAAGTTTTGTTTGGTTATCTTGCAATCCCGAGATAATCGTCTCCATGCTCCAAATCCATTTTAAAGCCATTTTTAAGGCATTTCGCGCATACATGAAATGAACACATTTTTCTCCAAAACTATAACAGATGCAAGCTTGTCCTGTTTGGTGGAGATGATATTTAATAAAATAAGTAGAAATCCACTAAAAGTTTTGTTTGGTTATCTTGCAATCCCGAGATAATCGTCTCCATGCTCCAAATCCATTTTAAAGCCATTTTTAAGGCATTTCGCGCATACATGAAATGAACACATTTTTCTCCAAAACTATAACAGATGCAAGCTTGTCCTGTTTGGTGGAGATGATATTTATTAAAATAAGTAGAAATCCACTAAAAGTTTTGTTTGGTTATCTTGCAATCCCGAGATAATCGTCTCCATGCTCCAAATCCATTTTAAAGCCATTTTTTAAGGCATTTCGCGCATACATGAAATAAACACATTTTTCTCCAAAACTATAACAGATGCAAGCTTGTCCTGTTTGGTGGAGATAATATTTAATAAAATAAGTAAAAATCTACTAAAAGTTTCGTTTGTTTATATTGCCATCCTGAGATAATCGTCTCCATGCTCCAAATCCATTTTAAAGCCATTTCAAAGGCATTTTGCGCATACATGAAATGAACACATTTTTCTCCAAAACTATAACACATGCAAGCTTGTCCTGTTTGGTGGAGATAATATTTAATAAAATAAGTAGAAATCTACTAAAAGTTTCGTTTGTTTATATTGCCATCCTGAGATAATCGTCTCCATGCTCCAAATCCATTTTAAAGCCATTTCAAAGGCATTTTGCGCATACCATTTCAAAGGCATTTTGCGCATACATGAAATGAACTCCAAATCCATTTTAAAGCCATTTCAAAGGCATTTTGCGCATACATGAAATGAACACATTTTTCTCCAAAACTATAACAGATGCAAGCTTGTCCTGTTTGGTGGAGATGATATTTATTAAAATAAGTAGAAATCCACTAAAAGTTTTGTTTGTTTATATTGCCATCCTGAGATAATCGTCTCCATGCTCCAAATCCATTTTAAAGCCATTTCAAAGGCATTTTGCGCATACATGAAATGAACACATTTTTCTCCAAAACTATAACAGATGCAAGCTTGTCCTGTTTGGTGGAGATGATATTTATTAAAATAAGTAGAAATCCACTAAAAGTTTTGTTTGTTTATATTGCCATCCTGAGATAATCGTCTCCATGCTCCAAATCCATTTTAAAGCCATTTCAAAGGCATTTTGCGCATACATGAAATGAACACATTTTTCTCCAAAACTATAACACATGCAAGCTTGTCCTGTTTGGTGGAGATGATATTTAATAAAATAAGTAGAAATCCACTAAAAGTTTTGTTTGGTTATCTTGCAATCCCGAGATAATCGTCTCCATGCTCCAAATCCATTTTAAAGCCATTTTTAAGGCATTTCGCGCATACATGAAATGAACACATTTTTCTCCAAAACTATAACAGATGCAAGCTTGTCCTGTTTGGTGGAGATGATATTTAATAAAATAAGTAGAAATCCACTAAAAGTTTTGTTTGGTTATCTTGCAATCCCGAGATAATCGTCTCCATGCTCCAAATCCATTTTAAAGCCATTTTTAAGGCATTTCGCGCATACATGAAATGAACACATTTTTCTCCAAAACTATAACAGATGCAAGCTTGTCCTGTTTGGTGGAGATGATATTTATTAAAATAAGTAGAAATCCACTAAAAGTTTTGTTTGGTTATCTTGCAATCCCGAGATAATCGTCTCCATGCTCCAAATCCATTTTAAAGCCATTTTTAAGGCATTTCGCGCATACATGAAATGAACACATTTTTCTCCAAAACTATAACAGATGCAAGCTTGTCCTGTTTGGTGGAGATAATATTTAATAAAATAAGTAGAAATCTACTAAAAGTTTCGTTTGTTTATATTGCCATCCTGAGATAATCGTCTCCATGCTCCAAATCCATTTTAAAGCCATTTCAAAGGCATTTTGCGCATACATGAAATGAACACATTTTTCTCCAAAACTATAACACATGCAAGCTTGTCCTGTTTGGTGGAGATGATATTTAATAAAATAAGTAGAAATCCACTAAAAGTTTTGTTTGGTTATCTTGCAATCCCGAGATAATCGTCTCCATGCTCCAAATCCATTTTAAAGCCATTTTTAAGGCATTTCGCGCATACATGAAATGAACACATTTTTCTCCAAAACTATAACAGATGCAAGCTTGTCCTGTTTGGTGGAGATGATATTTAATAAAATAAGTAGAAATCCACTAAAAGTTTTGTTTGGTTATCTTGCAATCCCGAGATAATCGTCTCCATGCTCCAAATCCATTTTAAAGCCATTTTTAAGGCATTTCGCGCATACATGAAATGAACACATTTTTCTCCAAAACTATAACAGATGCAAGCTTGTCCTGTTTGGTGGAGATAATATTTAATAAAATAAGTAGAAATCTACTAAAAGTTTCGTTTGTTTATATTGCCATCCTGAGATAATCGTCTCCATGCTCCAAATCCATTTTAAAGCCATTTCAAAGGCATTTTGCGCATACATGAAATGAACACATTTTTCTCCAAAACTATAACACATGCAAGCTTGTCCTGTTTGGTGGAGATGATATTTAATAAAATAAGTAGAAATCCACTAAAAGTTTTGTTTGGTTATCTTGCAATCCCGAGATAATCGTCTCCATGCTCCAAATCCATTTTAAAGCCATTTTTAAGGCATTTCGCGCATACATGAAATGAACACATTTTTCTCCAAAACTATAACAGATGCAAGCTTGTCCTGTTTGGTGGAGATGATATTTAATAAAATAAGTAGAAATCCACTAAAAGTTTTGTTTGGTTATCTTGCAATCCCGAGATAATCGTCTCCATGCTCCAAATCCATTTTAAAGCCATTTTTAAGGCATTTCGCGCATACATGAAATGAACACATTTTTCTCCAAAACTATAACAGATGCAAGCTTGTCCTGTTTGGTGGAGATGATATTTATTAAAATAAGTAGAAATCCACTAAAAGTTTTGTTTGGTTATCTTGCAATCCCGAGATAATCGTCTCCATGCTCCAAATCCATTTTAAAGCCATTTTTTAAGGCATTTCGCGCATACATGAAATGAACACATTTTTCTCCAAAACTATAACAGATGCAAGCTTGTCCTGTTTGGTGGAGATAATATTTAATAAAATAAGTAGAAATCTACTAAAAGTTTCGTTTGTTTATATTGCCATCCTGAGATAATCGTCTCCATGCTCCAAATCCATTTTAAAGCCATTTCAAAGGCATTTTGCGCATACATGAAATGAACACATTTTTCTCCAAAACTATAACACATGCAAGCTTGTCCTGTTTGGTGGAGATGATATTTAATAAAATAAGTAGAAATCCACTAAAAGTTTTGTTTGGTTATCTTGCAATCCCGAGATAATCGTCTCCATGCTCCAAATCCATTTTAAAGCCATTTTTAAGGCATTTCGCGCATACATGAAATGAACACATTTTTCTCCAAAACTATAACAGATGCAAGCTTGTCCTGTTTGGTGGAGATGATATTTAATAAAATAAGTAGAAATCCACTAAAAGTTTTGTTTGGTTATCTTGCAATCCCGAGATAATCGTCTCCATGCTCCAAATCCATTTTAAAGCCATTTTTAAGGCATTTCGCGCATACATGAAATGAACACATTTTTCTCCAAAACTATAACAGATGCAAGCTTGTCCTGTTTGGTGGAGATGATATTTAATAAAATAAGTAGAAATCCACTAAAAGTTTTGTTTGGTTATCTTGCAATCCCGAGATAATCGTCTCCATGCTCCAAATCCATTTTAAAGCCATTTTTAAGGCATTTCGCGCATACATGAAATGAACACATTTTTCTCCAAAACTATAACAGATGCAAGCTTGTCCTGTTTGGTGGAGATGATATTTAATAAAATAAGTAGAAATCCACTAAAAGTTTTTTTTGGTTATCTTGCAATCCCGAGATAATCGTCTCCATGCTCCAAATCCATTTTAAAGCCATTTCAAAGGCATTTTGCGCATACATGAAATGAACACATTTTTCTCCAAAACTATAACACATGCAAGCTTGTCCTGTTTGGTGGAGATGATATTTAATAAAATAAGTAGAAATCCACTAAAAGTTTTGTTTGGTTATCTTGCAATCCCGAGATAATCGTCTCCATGCTCCAAATCCATTTTAAAGCCATTTTTAAGGCATTTCGCGCATACATGAAATGAACACATTTTTCTCCAAAACTATAACAGATGCAAGCTTGTCCTGTTTGGTGGAGATGATATTTAATAAAATAAGTAGAAATCCACTAAAAGTTTTGTTTGGTTATCTTGCAATCCCGAGATAATCGTCTCCATGCTCCAAATCCATTTTAAAGCCATTTTTAAGGCATTTCGCGCATACATGAAATGAACACATTTTTCTCCAAAACTATAACAGATGCAAGCTTGTCCTGTTTGGTGGAGATGATATTTAATAAAATAAGTAGAAATCCACTAAAAGTTTTGTTTGGTTATCTTGCAATCCCGAGATAATCGTCTCCATGCTCCAAATCCATTTTAAAGCCATTTTTAAGGCATTTCGCGCATACATGAAATGAACACATTTTTCTCCAAAACTATAACAGATGCAAGCTTGTCCTGTTTGGTGGAGATGATATTTAATAAAATAAGTAGAAATCCACTAAAAGTTTTGTTTGGTTATATTGCAATCCCGAGATAATCGTCTCCATGCTCCAAATCCATTTTAAAGCCATTTTTAAGGCATTTCGCGCATACATGAAATGAACACATTTTTCTCCAAAACTATAACAGATGCAAGCTTGTCCTGTTTGGTGGAGATGATATTTAATAAAATAAGTAGAAATCCACTAAACGTTTTGTTTGGTTATCTTGCAATCCCGAGATAATCGTCTCCATGCTCCAAATCCATTTTAAAGCCATTTTTAAGGCATTTCGCGCATACATGAAATGAACACATTTTTCTCCAAAACTATAACAGATGCAAGCTTGTCCTGTTTGGTGGAGATGATATTTAATAAAATAAGTAGAAATCCACTAAAAGTTTTGTTTGGTTATCTTGCAATCCCGAGATAATCGTCTCCATGCTCCAAATCCATTTTAAAGCCATTTTTAAGGCATTTCGCGCATACATGAAATGAACACATTTTTCTCCAAAACTATAACAGATGCAAGCTTGTCCTGTTTGGTGGAGATGATATTTAATAAAATAAGTAGAAATCCACTAAAAGTTTTGTTTGGTTATCTTGCAATCCCGAGATAATCGTCTCCATGCTCCAAATCCATTTTAAAGCCATTTTTAAGGCATTTCGCGCATACATGAAATGAACACATTTTTCTCCAAAACTATAACAGATGCAAGCTTGTCCTGTTTGGTGGAGATGATATTTAATAAAATAAGTAGAAATCCACTAAAAGTTTTGTTTGGTTATCTTGCAATCCCGAGATAATCGTCTCCATGCTCCAAATCCATTTTAAAGCCATTTTTAAGGCATTTCGCGCATACATGAAATGAACACATTTTTCTCCAAAACTATAACAGATGCAAGCTTGTCCTGTTTGGTGGAGATGATATTTAATAAAATAAGTAGAAATCCACTAAAAGTTTTGTTTGGTTATCTTGCAATCCCGAGATAATCGTCTCCATGCTCCAAATCCATTTTAAAGCCATTTTTAAGGCATTTCGCGCATACATGAAATGAACACATTTTTCTCCAAAACTATAACAGATGCAAGCTTGTCCTGTTTGGTGGAGATGATATTTAATAAAATAAGTAGAAATCCACTAAAAGTTTTGTTTGGTTATCTTGCAATCCCGAGATAATCGTCTCCATGCTCCAAATCCATTTTAAAGCCATTTTTAAGGCATTTCGCGCATACATGAAATGAACACATTTTTCTCCAAAACTATAACAGATGCAAGCTTGTCCTGTTTGGTGGAGATGATATTTATTAAAATAAGTAGAAATCCACTAAAAGTTTTGTTTGGTTATCTTGCAATCCCGAGATAATCGTCTCCATGCTCCAAATCCATTTTAAAGCCATTTTTTAAGGCATTTCGCGCATACATGAAATGAACACATTTTTCTCCAAAACTATAACAGATGCAAGCTTGTCCTGTTTGGTGGAGATAATATTTAATAAAATAAGTAGAAATCTACTAAAAGTTTCGTTTGTTTATATTGCCATCCTGAGATAATCGTCTCCATGCTCCAAATCCATTTTAAAGCCATTTCAAAGGCATTTTGCGCATACATGAAATGAACACATTTTTCTCCAAAACTATAACACATGCAAGCTTGTCCTGTTTGGTGGAGATGATATTTAATAAAATAAGTAGAAATCCACTAAAAGTTTTGTTTGGTTATCTTGCAATCCCGAGATAATCGTCTCCATGCTCCAAATCCATTTTAAAGCCATTTTTAAGGCATTTCGCGCATACATGAAATGAACACATTTTTCTCCAAAACTATAACAGATGCAAGCTTGTCCTGTTTGGTGGAGATGATATTTAATAAAATAAGTAGAAATCCACTAAAAGTTTTGTTTGGTTATCTTGCAATCCCGAGATAATCGTCTCCATGCTCCAAATCCATTTTAAAGCCATTTTTAAGGCATTTCGCGCATACATGAAATGAACACATTTTTCTCCAAAACTATAACAGATGCAAGCTTGTCCTGTTTGGTGGAGATGATATTTATTAAAATAAGTAGAAATCCACTAAAAGTTTTGTTTGGTTATCTTGCAATCCCGAGATAATCGTCTCCATGCTCCAAATCCATTTTAAAGCCATTTTTTAAGGCATTTCGCGCATACATGAAATGAACACATTTTTCTCCAAAACTATAACAGATGCAAGCTTGTCCTGTTTGGTGGAGATAATATTTAATAAAATAAGTAGAAATCTACTAAAAGTTTCGTTTGTTTATATTGCCATCCTGAGATAATCGTCTCCATGCTCCAAATCCATTTTAAAGCCATTTCAAAGGCATTTTGCGCATACATGAAATGAACACATTTTTCTCCAAAACTATAACACATGCAAGCTTGTCCTGTTTGGTGGAGATGATATTTAATAAAATAAGTAGAAATCCACTAAAAGTTTTGTTTGGTTATCTTGCAATCCCGAGATAATCGTCTCCATGCTCCAAATCCATTTTAAAGCCATTTTTAAGGCATTTCGCGCATACATGAAATGAACACATTTTTCTCCAAAACTATAACAGATGCAAGCTTGTCCTGTTTGGTGGAGATGATATTTAATAAAATAAGTAGAAATCCACTAAAAGTTTTGTTTGGTTATCTTGCAATCCCGAGATAATCGTCTCCATGCTCCAAATCCATTTTAAAGCCATTTTTAAGGCATTTCGCGCATACATGAAATGAACACATTTTTCTCCAAAACTATAACAGATGCAAGCTTGTCCTGTTTGGTGGAGATGATATTTAATAAAATAAGTAGAAATCCACTAAAAGTTTTGTTTGGTTATCTTGCAATCCCGAGATAATCGTCTCCATGCTCCAAATCCATTTTAAAGCCATTTTTAAGGCATTTCGCGCATACATGAAATGAACACATTTTTCTCCAAAACTATAACAGATGCAAGCTTGTCCTGTTTGGTGGAGATGATATTTAATAAAATAAGTAGAAATCCACTAAAAGTTTTTTTTGGTTATCTTGCAATCCCGAGATAATCGTCTCCATGCTCCAAATCCATTTTAAAGCCATTTCAAAGGCATTTTGCACATACATGAAATGAACACATTTTTCTCCAAAACTATAACACATGCAAGCTTGTCCTGTTTGGTGGAGATGATATTTAATAAAATAAGTAGAAATCCACTAAAAGTTTTGTTTGGTTATCTTGCAATCCCGAGATAATCGTCTCCATGCTCCAAATCCATTTTAAAGCTATTTTTAAGGCATTTCGCGCATACATGAAATGAACACATTTTTCTCCAAAACTATAACAGATGCAAGCTTGTCCTGTTTGGTGGACATGATATTTAATAAAATAAGTAGAAATCCACTAAAAGTTTTGTTTGGTTATCTTGCAATCCCGAGATAATCGTCTCCATGCTCCAAATCCATTTTAAAGCCATTTTTAAGGCATTTCGCGCATACATGAAATGAACACATTTTTCTCCAAAACTATAACAGATGCAAGCTTGTCCTGTTTGGTGGAGATGATATTTAATAAAATAAGTAGAAATCCACTAAACGTTTTGTTTGGTTATCTTGCAATCCCGAGATAATCGTCTCCATGCTCCAAATCCATTTTAAAGCCATTTTTAAGGCATTTCGCGCATACATGAAATGAACACATTTTTCTCCAAAACTATAACAGATGCAAGCTTGTCCTGTTTGGTGGAGATGATATTTAATAAAATAAGTAGAAATCCACTAAAAGTTTTGTTTGGTTATATTGCAATCCCGAGATAATCGTCTCCATGCTCCAAATCCATTTTAAAGCCATTTTTAAGGCATTTCGCGCATACATGAAATGAACACATTTTTCTCCAAAACTATAACAGATGCAAGCTTGTCCTGTTTGGTGGAGATGATATTTAATAAAATAAGTAGAAATCCACTAAAAGTTTTGTTTGGTTATCTTGCAATCCCGAGATAATCGTCTCCATGCTCCAAATCCATTTTAAAGCCATTTTTAAGGCATTTCGCGCATACATGAAATGAACACATTTTTCTCCAAAACTATAACAGATGCAAGCTTGTCCTGTTTGGTGGAGATGATATTTAATAAAATAAGTAGAAATCCACTAAAAGTTTTGTTTGGTTATCTTGCAATCCCGAGATAATCGTCTCCATGCTCCAAATCCATTTTAAAGCCATTTTTAAGGCATTTCGCGCATACATGAAATGAACACATTTTTCTCCAAAACTATAACAGATGCAAGCTTGTCCTGTTTGGTGGAGATGATATTTAATAAAATAAGTAGAAATCCACTAAAAGTTTTGTTTGGTTATCTTGCAATCCCGAGATAATCGTCTCCATGCTCCAAATCCATTTTAAAGCCATTTTTAAGGCATTTCGCGCATACATGAAATGAACACATTTTTCTCCAAAACTATAACAGATGCAAGCTTGTCCTGTTTGGTGGAGATGATATTTAATAAAATAAGTAGAAATCCACTAAAAGTTTTGTTTGGTTATCTTGCAATCCCGAGATAATCGTCTCCATGCTCCAAATCCATTTTAAAGCCATTTTTAAGGCATTTCGCGCATACATGAAATGAACACATTTTTCTCCAAAACTATAACAGATGCAAGCTTGTCCTGTTTGGTGGAGATGATATTTAATAAAATAAGTAGAAATCCACTAAAAGTTTTGTTTGGTTATCTTGCAATCCCGAGATAATCGTCTCCATGCTCCAAATCCATTTTAAAGCCATTTTTAAGGCATTTCGCGCATACATGAAATGAACACATTTTTCTCCAAAACTATAACAGATGCAAGCTTGTCCTGTTTGGTGGAGATGATATTTAATAAAATAAGTAGAAATCCACTAAAAGTTTTGTTTGGTTATCTTGCAATCCCGAGATAATCGTCTCCATGCTCCAAATCCATTTTAAAGCCATTTTTAAGGCATTTCGCGCATACATGAAATGAACACATTTTTCTCCAAAACTATAACAGATGCAAGCTTGTCCTGTTTGGTGGAGATGATATTTAATAAAATAAGTAGAAATCCACTAAAAGTTTTGTTTGGTTATATTGCAATCCCGAGATAATCGTCTCCATGCTCCAAATCCATTTTAAAGCCATTTTTAAGGCATTTCGCGCATACATGAAATGAACACATTTTTCTCCAAAACTATAACAGATGCAAGATTGTCCTGTTTGGTGGAGATGATATTTAATAAAATAAGTAGAAATCCACTAAAAGTTTTGTTTGGTTATCTTGCAATCCCGAGATAATCGTCTCCATGCTCCAAATCCATTTTAAAGCCATTTTTAAGGCATTTCGCGCATACATGAAATGAACACATTTTTCTCCAAAACTATAACAGATGCAAGCTTGTCCTGTTTGGTGGAGATGATATTTAATAAAATAAGTAGAAATCCACTAAAAGTTTTGTTTGGTTATCTTGCAATCCCGAGATAATCGTCTCCATGCTCCAAATCCATTTTAAAGCCATTTTTAAGGCATTTCGCGCATACATGAAATGAACACATTTTTCTCCAAAACTATAACAGATGCAAGCTTGTCCTGTTTGGTGGAGATGATATTTAATAAAATAAGTAGAAATCCACTAAAAGTTTTGTTTGGTTATCTTGCAATCCCGAGATAATCGTCTCCATGCTCCAAATCCATTTTAAAGCCATTTTTAAGGCATTTCGCGCATACATGAAATGAACACATTTTTCTCCAAAACTATAACAGATGCAAGCTTGTCCTGTTTGGTGGAGATGATATTTATTAAAATAAGTAGAAATCCACTAAAAGTTTTGTTTGGTTATCTTGCAATCCCGAGATAATCGTCTCCATGCTCCAAATCCATTTTAAAGCCATTTTTTAAGGCATTTCGCGCATACATGAAATGAACACATTTTTCTCCAAAACTATAACAGATGCAAGCTTGTCCTGTTTGGTGGAGATAATATTTAATAAAATAAGTAGAAATCTACTAAAAGTTTCGTTTGTTTATATTGCCATCCTGAGATAATCGTCTCCATGCTCCAAATCCATTTTAAAGCCATTTCAAAGGCATTTTGCGCATACATGAAATGAACACATTTTTCTCCAAAACTATAACACATGCAAGCTTGTCCTGTTTGGTGGAGATGATATTTAATAAAATAAGTAGAAATCCACTAAAAGTTTTGTTTGGTTATCTTGCAATCCCGAGATAATCGTCTCCATGCTCCAAATCCATTTTAAAGCCATTTTTAAGGCATTTCGCGCATACATGAAATGAACACATTTTTCTCCAAAACTATAACAGATGCAAGCTTGTCCTGTTTGGTGGAGATGATATTTAATAAAATAAGTAGAAATCCACTAAAAGTTTTGTTTGGTTATCTTGCAATCCCGAGATAATCGTCTCCATGCTCCAAATCCATTTTAAAGCCATTTTTAAGGCATTTCGCGCATACATGAAATGAACACATTTTTCTCCAAAACTATAACAGATGCAAGCTTGTCCTGTTTGGTGGAGATGATATTTAATAAAATAAGTAGAAATCCACTAAAAGTTTTGTTTGGTTATCTTGCAATCCCGAGATAATCGTCTCCATGCTCCAAATCCATTTTAAAGCCATTTTTAAGGCATTTCGCGCATACATGAAATGAACACATTTTTCTCCAAAACTATAACAGATGCAAGCTTGTCCTGTTTGGTGGAGATGATATTTAATAAAATAAGTAGAAATCCACTAAAAGTTTTTTTTGGTTATCTTGCAATCCCGAGATAATCGTCTCCATGCTCCAAATCCATTTTAAAGCCATTTCAAAGGCATTTTGCACATACATGAAATGAACACATTTTTCTCCAAAACTATAACACATGCAAGCTTGTCCTGTTTGGTGGAGATGATATTTAATAAAATAAGTAGAAATCCACTAAAAGTTTTGTTTGGTTATCTTGCAATCCCGAGATAATCGTCTCCATGCTCCAAATCCATTTTAAAGCTATTTTTAAGGCATTTCGCGCATACATGAAATGAACACATTTTTCTCCAAAACTATAACAGATGCAAGCTTGTCCTGTTTGGTGGACATGATATTTAATAAAATAAGTAGAAATCCACTAAAAGTTTTGTTTGGTTATCTTGCAATCCCGAGATAATCGTCTCCATGCTCCAAATCCATTTTAAAGCCATTTTTAAGGCATTTCGCGCATACATGAAATGAACACATTTTTCTCCAAAACTATAACAGATGCAAGCTTGTCCTGTTTGGTGGAGATGATATTTAATAAAATAAGTAGAAATCCACTAAACGTTTTGTTTGGTTATCTTGCAATCCCGAGATAATCGTCTCCATGCTCCAAATCCATTTTAAAGCCATTTTTAAGGCATTTCGCGCATACATGAAATGAACACATTTTTCTCCAAAACTATAACAGATGCAAGCTTGTCCTGTTTGGTGGAGATGATATTTAATAAAATAAGTAGAAATCCACTAAAAGTTTTGTTTGGTTATATTGCAATCCCGAGATAATCGTCTCCATGCTCCAAATCCATTTTAAAGCCATTTTTAAGGCATTTCGCGCATACATGAAATGAACACATTTTTCTCCAAAACTATAACAGATGCAAGCTTGTCCTGTTTGGTGGAGATGATATTTAATAAAATAAGTAGAAATCCACTAAAAGTTTTGTTTGGTTATCTTGCAATCCCGAGATAATCGTCTCCATGCTCCAAATCCATTTTAAAGCCATTTTTAAGGCATTTCGCGCATACATGAAATGAACACATTTTTCTCCAAAACTATAACAGATGCAAGCTTGTCCTGTTTGGTGGAGATGATATTTAATAAAATAAGTAGAAATCCACTAAAAGTTTTGTTTGGTTATCTTGCAATCCCGAGATAATCGTCTCCATGCTCCAAATCCATTTTAAAGCCATTTTTAAGGCATTTCGCGCATACATGAAATGAACACATTTTTCTCCAAAACTATAACAGATGCAAGCTTGTCCTGTTTGGTGGAGATGATATTTAATAAAATAAGTAGAAATCCACTAAAAGTTTTGTTTGGTTATCTTGCAATCCCGAGATAATCGTCTCCATGCTCCAAATCCATTTTAAAGCCATTTTTAAGGCATTTCGCGCATACATGAAATGAACACATTTTTCTCCAAAACTATAACAGATGCAAGCTTGTCCTGTTTGGTGGAGATGATATTTAATAAAATAAGTAGAAATCCACTAAAAGTTTTGTTTGGTTATCTTGCAATCCCGAGATAATCGTCTCCATGCTCCAAATCCATTTTAAAGCCATTTTTAAGGCATTTCGCGCATACATGAAATGAACACATTTTTCTCCAAAACTATAACAGATGCAAGCTTGTCCTGTTTGGTGGAGATGATATTTAATAAAATAAGTAGAAATCCACTAAAAGTTTTGTTTGGTTATCTTGCAATCCCGAGATAATCGTCTCCATGCTCCAAATCCATTTTAAAGCCATTTTTAAGGCATTTCGCGCATACATGAAATGAACACATTTTTCTCCAAAACTATAACAGATGCAAGCTTGTCCTGTTTGGTGGAGATGATATTTAATAAAATAAGTAGAAATCCACTAAAAGTTTTGTTTGGTTATCTTGCAATCCCGAGATAATCGTCTCCATGCTCCAAATCCATTTTAAAGCCATTTTTAAGGCATTTCGCGCATACATGAAATGAACACATTTTTCTCCAAAACTATAACAGATGCAAGCTTGTCCTGTTTGGTGGAGATGATATTTAATAAAATAAGTAGAAATCCACTAAAAGTTTTGTTTGGTTATATTGCAATCCCGAGATAATCGTCTCCATGCTCCAAATCCATTTTAAAGCCATTTTTAAGGCATTTCGCGCATACATGAAATGAACACATTTTTCTCCAAAACTATAACAGATGCAAGATTGTCCTGTTTGGTGGAGATGATATTTAATAAAATAAGTAGAAATCCACTAAAAGTTTTGTTTGGTTATCTTGCAATCCCGAGATAATCGTCTCCATGCTCCAAATCCATTTTAAAGCCATTTTTAAGGCATTTCGCGCATACATGAAATGAACACATTTTTCTCCAAAACTATAACAGATGCAAGCTTGTCCTGTTTGGTGGAGATGATATTTAATAAAATAAGTAGAAATCCACTAAAAGTTTTGTTTGGTTATCTTGCAATCCCGAGATAATCGTCTCCATGCTCCAAATCCATTTTAAAGCCATTTTTAAGGCATTTCGCGCATACATGAAATGAACACATTTTTCTCCAAAACTATAACAGATGCAAGCTTGTCCTGTTTGGTGGAGATGATATTTAATAAAATAAGTAGAAATCCACTAAAAGTTTTGTTTGGTTATCTTGCAATCCCGAGATAATCGTCTCCATGCTCCAAATCCATTTTAAAGCCATTTTTAAGGCATTTCGCGCATACATGAAATGAACACATTTTTCTCCAAAACTATAACAGATGCAAGCTTGTCCTGTTTGGTGGAGATGATATTTAATAAAATAAGTAGAAATCCACTAAAAGTTTTGTTTGGTTATATTGCAATCCCGAGATAATCGTCTCCATGCTCCAAATCCATTTTAAAGCCATTTTTAAGGCATTTCGCGCATACATGAAATGAACACATTTTTCTCCAAAACTATAACAGATGCAAGCTTGTCCTGTTTGGTGGAGATGATATTTAATAAAATAAGTAGAAATCCACTAAAAGTTTTGTTT